>NW_020955856.1:334777-336803 GCF_003031625.1 Empidonax traillii
TACCCTGGAAATGTTCCTGCAGCTACCTAACCCAGAGCTGCAGATGCTGCCTGGCAGTGTTACATCTGGCTAGGTTCATAATCCAGGTCAGGCTCAAATTCTCTGAAAGTTTGTTAAAACTGAGACATTTTGGACAAGACATTCAAGACTCAACAAAAAGGCATTTTTAAAGTAAATTCTTTAACTGCGTAATTCATAACAAATACCAACTGTGAGCTAACTCATTAAATAAACAGCAAAGGGTTGAATTTTGGCTGCCTTCAGTACCTCTCCTCTCTAGCTTTAAGGAAGGTATCAGTTCTCTAGTGAGAGGCTAATTAAGCCTCTTGTTTCTCTTGATACAGTCACTAATAGGTATTATTCCCCTCAAAAGCCTCTGACACAGGAAAATATTTATTCCCATTTTGAAGCCAAAATATAGAACACTAGCTGTAGCTGACATGGTTGGTACAGGATATCCATGGATGCACAGGACATTAACCTGATTTTTGGAGTTCCTATTCCAATCTGCTTTGCTGACCTTAGAACTTCTGTTTCCATCTTTTTTTCCCCTTACTGCAGCAGTACAGTCTCAATGCCACATTTTTGTCTTTCAGCTGCATCTATTTAATTATGAGTCAGTATCCCAAAAAAAGAACAAAGTGATTATACTTCTATGTGAATTTTCAGAATGTTTGTCTGGTTATAGATATATGAATGAAAATAACTTATGAGCATATAAATAGCAAATTAAAGCTTTATTGTGGTTTCTTTGAAATTCTGGAATGCATCTCAGAAGACAGAAATGGAAACTGAAAAAAAAGGCTTTGTTTTAGCTGATAAATGTTTGTTCTCTCAAGTTTAAAATCCATGGCAGAAAAGGATAATGAAACAAGCCCACCAATAGTGGCTAAATCTATTAACTTCATTTTTATTTTGAGTATAAGAATATTTTTTTTAAATTAAAAAATTAGTTATAAAGATGTTTTATTAATCAGCATATAGATCAAAACAGCTAACATTTGTAAGTATTAAATGCTGAATTATTCTGAAAATAAACATGATCTTTAATACTATTATTTTGTCAGAAATATTACAGTTTTTTCCTTTTGTTAGCTGAATGTGAGTTTTGAAATAGAGTCACTTCCTACAGAGCTGCTTTGGACGGTCAGAAAGATCTAAGCTGCAGGCTCAGACCATCTTCTTCTTGCATTATACAGAGATTTCCCAGCGGATGAAGAGGGACTTTCCAGACCTGTTTTCTGTGATTGTAGCTTCAATTATCCCATGTGGCATCAGCAGTATCTCCAAAACCTAGAAGAGTTTATTCTTGTTCTAAGTTTGAGAGTAGAGGTAAAGAGGACATCCAGGAAAGGTGAGAAGCCAAAATGCTGAAGCAATGGTGGAGTATTTACTAGTAAGATGCAGAAATGGGGGGAAGGCAGCGTGTGGTGGGTGGGATCTGACATGACTTTGTAGGTATTTGCACTTTAGTAGTTTCACTACAAGTTTATTTCCCTATTTCATTCACCCAAAGTCCTCTGGGAAGATAAGAATCTACTTGCCACATGTGTAGGGTGGCAGGTTTTGTGGAGCTTCAGTACTATCCCTCCTTAGTGACCCTAAGTGCTCCACTTGCCTGTACTGCAGATAGGACATTCAGAAGCAGAACCTTTTGTTCTAGAAGAGGAAGGACTACGACAAATCCTAATCCTTTGTTTTTGGCATCACAAGAGTATCCACAGCAACTAAATGTGATGTGATACAGAAAGGAATGTGACTTCAAGTGCCAGCAGCTGGTGAATGCCTGAGGAGCAAAAATCTTGTTGTCATGTGGATACCCCCAGCAATGGCAGATTGTGATGATTTTAGTCTAGGCCTTCCTTGGTGACCAGTTTGTAACCAAGGAAGGAGCCAAGTACCCAGTATTCCACACAATTTTTACGTAAACCAGAGTATAAATAAGTCGGAGATTAGAGACCTCGCTCTCTTCTCTTCCGGCGAGGTCTAGGAACAGTGGGTCCCTGCGTTGGTCTTGCTTATCTAA
>NW_020955856.1:339383-341084 GCF_003031625.1 Empidonax traillii
AAGAAAAGAGAACACACCTAATGGAAGAAGGGGCGGCAGCACAGATGGCCAATAAACCACCAAAGAAAAGGCTGATACCCAAATATTCTCTTCTTGACTTTCCAGCGGAGGATACAGAAGAACGGTTGAGACCTTCATCCCAAAATCTGAAGGACTACTCGCTACCTCCACCTCGAGGGCTTAGACAACAGAGCAGAAGCCTATCCCCGCTACATGCTCAGTCTCTGCCTCCACGTGAAAGAGGCAGAGAGAAAGAGAAAGCAGTCCCACGTAGAAGCGTCAAAAGAGAAGTGGAAATGGTTCCACGTAGAAGAGACCCTTATTCCGGAACAGAAGTTGTGCGAACGAGTGAAGTACTGCGAACAATGACCCCAGCAGAGCTCCGGGATCTACGACGGGATTACAGCCGCCGGCCTGATGAGCAAATTCTCACCTGGCTGGTAAGATGTTGAGATAATGGGGCCAAAAGTCACTTGTTAGAGAGTCATGAGGCACAGCAACTAGAATCCCTCGCTATGGACCGTGAAATAGAACAGGAAATCACGAGAGAGACATACAATCTCAGTCTCTGACTCCGAATCCTCCACGGTGTGAGGGAAAAATACCCGTTTAAAAAATATTTAATGAATTCGCCAAAAAAGTGGACGACTACAGAAGAAGGCGTCCAATACTTAAGAGAATTAGCCATACTAGAACTCATATATTGCAATTCAGACTATTACGACTGTTTGGAACCAGAAAAGATTGCCTGTACAGAGCCTATGTGGAGGCAAGTGATTAGAGGTGCCCCTGCATCGTACCTCAACTGTTTAATATCAATTTACAATCCAAAGACGGATGAACCAACTGTGGACACCATGTGTTCATGGATAAAGACTATAGCCGAAAATTTAGAAAGGTCCTCTGATGCCCGAAACCGACCTACCCGTCCTAAAGAAGCACTGGAGAGGCCCTATGAATATTTTGGATATAGAGATGACTATAAGAACAGAGATGATATAGTTTACATAGATTATAGAGACTACGGAGGCAAACCAATAAAGTAGTTTCGACCACGATTTCGACCTCGATCTTGGTCCCGGCCTCATTCACAGTCTCCTTTCCTAGCACGCAGAAGGAGAGAATACCCCAGACGGAAATCACGCAACCAACTGTGGTCCTATCTGCGTGGTAAGGGAGAAAACATGAAGAAGTGGGATGGTGCACCCACTTCCAAACTTGAGGACGGAGTAAGAAAATTACAACAAAAGGAAGACAACAAAAAGGTTGTCTATGTGGTTGATGCAGATGCCCTGCAATCCCTGAAACACAAAAAGATGAAGGTCCGCTTTGACAGTAACAAGAAAGCTTCTAAGAAGGCAAAGTCAAAGTCGAACGATGAATACTCTGATCAAGACCAATAGAGGAGCCCTGCCTTCTGCCAGGAGAAAGATAGGGACCAAGAAAATAATAGGGTTTACTGGACTGTGTGGGTTCGATGGCCTGGCACATCGAATCCTCAGAGATACCGGACTTTGGTAGATACTGGTGCCCAGTGTACTTTAATGCCATCGGAGCATAAGAGTGTGGAGGCTGTTTCTATTTCTGGAGTGACCGGAGGGTCTCAAGAATTGTCAGTGGTAGAGGCCGATATGAGCTTGACAGGAGACCAATGGCAAAAGCATTCCATTGTGACAGGGCCAGAAGCCCCTTGCATTCTTG
>NW_020955856.1:341235-344793 GCF_003031625.1 Empidonax traillii
AGCATAAGAGTGTGGAGGCTGTTTCTATTTCTGGAGTGACCGGAGGGTCTCAAGAATTGTCAGTGGTAGAGGCCGATATGAGCTTGACAGGAGACCAATGGCAAAAGCATTCCATTGTGACAGGGCCAGAAGCCCCTTGCATTCTTGGTATGGACTACCTAAAAAGAGGATACTTCAAAGACCCGAAGGAGTACCGATGGGCTTTCGATGTAGCCACGGTGATTGAAGAGAAGTCCAAACAATTGTCTGCCCTATCTGGCCTCTCAGAAGACCCTTCCATTGTGAGACTACTCCGAGTCAAAGATCAGCAAGTGCCTATAGCCACCGCAACTGTACACAGGCGACAATATAGAACAAACCGAGATGCTGTGATCCCCATTCACAAGATGATCAGGAAGTTAAAGAGCCAAGGGGTGGTCAACAAAACACACTCACCCTTCAACAGCCCTATCTGGCCTGTACGTAAATCTGATGGAGAATGGAGACTGACAGTAGACTATCGTGGCTTGAATGAAGTCACGCCACCATTGAGTGCTGCTGTACCAGACATATTGGAACTCCAGTATGAACTGGAGTCCAAGACAACGAAGTAGTACGCCACTATTGATATTGCTAATGCGTTTTTCTCCATTCCCTTGGCAGCAGAGTGCAGGCCACAATTTGCTTTCACCTGGAGGGGTGTGCAGTACACCTGGAATCGACTGCCCCAGGGGTGGAAACACAATCCAACCATTTGCCATGGACTGATCCAAGCCACCCTAGAGAAAGGCAAGACCCCAGAGCACCTGCAGTACATCAATAACATCATCGTATAGAAAAACACAACAGAAGAAATTTTTGAAAAAGGACAAAAGATCATCCAGATTCTCCTTGAGGCTGGTTTTACCATCAAGAGAAATAAAATCAAGGAACCTGCCAGAGAGATTCAGTTCCTAGGGGTGAAATGGCAAGATAGACATCGTCAGATTCCAACAGATGTCATCAATAAGATTGTAGCAATGGCTCCACCGACAAACAAGAAAGAAACCCAAGCTTTTCTGAGAGCCATAGGCTTCTGGAGGATGCACATTCCCGAGTACAGCCAAATTGTAAGCCCTCTTTACTTTGTGACCCGTAAAAAGAACAACTTCCAATGGAGTCCTAAACAACAACAGGCTTTCAAGCAAATCAAGCAAGAGATTGCACATACTGTGGCTCTTGGGCCAGTCAGGACGGGACCAAATGTAAAGAATGTACTTTACTCTACAACTGGAAATAAAGGTCCCTCCTGAAACCTCTGGCAAAAAGTGCCTAGTGAGACGCAAGGACGACCACTTGGTTTCTGGAGCCGAAGCTACAGAGGTTCTGAGGCCAATTACACCCCTATGAAAAAAAAAATCTTAGCAGCATATGAAGGCATACGAGCAGCCTCAGAAGTAATTGGTACCGAAACACAGCTCTTCCTGGCACCCCGATTACCAGTGCTAAGCTGAATGTTCAAGAATAAGGTGCCCTCTACGCATCATGCCACCGATGCCACGTGGAGCAAGTGGATGGCCTTAATCACGCAACGTGTCCGAATGGGAAACTCGAATCGCCCTGGAATTTTGGAAATTATAACCAATTGGCCTGAAAGTGGGAACTTCAGTCTAGCAAATGAAAAAGAAGAAGAGCCAGTGAGTCAAGCTGAAGAAGCTCCACCATATAATCAGCTGCCAGATGAAGAGACACACTATGCCCTTTTCACTGACGGTTCTTGCCGCATTGTAAGAAAAAGCCGGAAGTGGAAAGCAGCTGTGTGGAGTCCCACCCGAAAGGTGGCGGAAGCCACTGAAAGTAAAGGTGAATCGAGTCAGTTTGCAAAACTCAAAGCTGTCCAATTAGCCCTGAACATTGCAAAAAGAAAAGGATGGCCAAAACTCTACCTATACACCGATTCGTGGATGATAGCCAATGCCCTTTGGGAATGGCTAGACAGGTGGAAGAAAATGAATTGAAGACATAAAGGAAAACCCATCTAGGCTGCCGATTTGTGGCAAGACATCGCTGCCAAAGCAAAGAAACTGAATGTGAGAGTCCGCCATGTAGATGCCCATGTGCCCAAGGATCGAGCTAATAAAAAACATGCTCATAACAGACAGACAGACCGTGCTGCACAAGTCGAAGTGTCACAAGTAAACCTAGACTAGCAACAAAAGAGAAAATTGTTCCTAGCTCGATGGGCCCATGATGCTTCAGGCCATCAGAGCCGAAATGCCACCTACAGATGGGCACGAGACCGAGGGGTGGATATAACCATGAACACTATTTCCCAGATTATTCATGACTGTGAAATCTATGCTGCCATTAAACAAGCCAAAAAATTAAAGCCCCTGTAGTATAGTAGACGCTGGGACAAGTATAAATACGGAGAAACATGGCAAGTTGATTACATCACATTACCACAAACCCGCCAAGGTAAACACTATGTGCTTACCATGGTGGAAACGACTACTGAATAGTTAGAAACATATTCGGTACCACATGCAACAGCCCGAAATACCATCCTAGGTCTTAAAAAGCAAGTCCTGTGGAAACATGGCACTCCAGACCGAATTGAATCAGACAACGAAACTCATTTTAAGAATAATCTAGTGGCCACTTGGGCACGGGAGCATAGTATTGAATGGGTGTATCACATTCCATATCATGCACCCGCTGCTGGAAAAGTCGAAAGGTGTAATAGACTGTTAAAAACAACTCTGAAGGCACTAGGTGAAGGTACTTTCAAAAACTGAGACAAGCACTTAACCAAGGCCACCTGGCTTGTTAATACTAGAGGCTCTGTCAATCGAGCTGATCCTGCCCAAGCAGAATCCCTCCACACTGTAGATGGAGACAAAGTTCCAGTAATCCATCTAAGAAGTATATTAGAAAAGACTGTTTGAATTACTCCTTCCTCAGGCCAAGACAAACCCATTCGTGGGATTGTTTTCGCTCAAGGGCCCGGAAATACCTAGTAAATAATGAAAAAAGATGAAGAGATCCACTGCGTGCCCCAAGAAAATTTAACCTTGGGAAAAAACTAATCATGTGCTTTGAATTATGTTTTGCAGGAAACCAGTCACCAGACAAGAAAGGCCTGAACAATTGATGCCGGTGTCCAATAATAAACCAGCCCAGACCAGAGGACAAGCCCTGAGAACGAGAACTGTAATTGTGACCTAAGGGCCAAGAATGAAAACCAAACCAATCCTGATGCTGACGCTAATTCTTCGACAAGAAGATAAATACTCTAAAAAATGAACAAGGACTATATACAAATATGTATATGTGTATATATGCGCAGAGTATAAATGAACGCGAAATATAAGTTTTACGTAAAAATAGTATGGAATAAGGGGTGGAGAATGTGATGATTTTAGTCTAGGCCTTCCTTGGTGACCAGTTTGTAACCAAGGAAGGAGCCAAGTACCCAGTATTCCACACAATTTTTACGTAAACCAGAGTATAAATAAGTCGGAGATTAGAGACCTCGCTCTCTTCTCTTCCGGCGAGGTCTAGGAACAGTGGGTCCCTGCGTTGGTCTTGCTTATCTAA
>NW_020955856.1:344974-352723 GCF_003031625.1 Empidonax traillii
TTAGTCTAGGCCTTCCTTGGTGACCAGTTTGTAACCAAGGAAGGAGCCAAGTACCCAGTATTCCACACAATTTTTACGTAAACCAGAGTATAAATAAGTCGGAGATTAGAGACCTCGCTCTCTTCTCTTCCGGCGAGGTCTAGGAACAGTGGGTCCCTGCGTTGGTCTTGCTTATCTAAAGCTGAGGCCTGCAGAGTCCGCTGTCCTACCACGTGGGGGTTTGGAGAGTGCTGGCTGTGACTGCCAATCCTGCTGTTCTAAGGGACGTGGTGAGATCTGTTTTGTTAGTTATTAGTATAGTTTGATCTAGTATACCTGTTCGGTGTCCCTTTTGTTCCCTTTTGTCCCCTTTTTCCCTTTCCCTATCCCTGCGGGGGGTGAACCCCCTTTTTCTATGTATATAGCATCTTAACTGTATATAACTGTAATTTGCGTAAATATAGATATATTTTTATATAAGCAACTTAACTGTGGGTTCTTTAATTTTTATAGTTTCTTTCTCCTTTAACCTAAGGGAAAAAAGAAGAGGGGAAGAAGGCTGCTGTCCTAACTTTCGGGCATTTGGCAGGGAGCCAAGTCCAAACCGTCACACAGATGCATGAAGCAAATGAAATACATCTTAAATATGGACAGAAAAAAGTGGTTTTCTGTCAAGAGTCATTTCTGCCTCAGGATACGCTTTAGTCACCACAACAAAGCACTGAGAGAGATGAAGCAACCCAAAGATGGCAACAAAGTTCCCAAGGCACCTCTGTCAATCACTGGCTGGCTATTTGTTTAAAAGGTCAGTGGCAAATATACGTAACTATATCAGTTTTCCCCATTTCCCACTCTGTTTTCAGAGTTCACTTATTATCTGTGTTGAATAAACAATACAGATGAGAAAACCAAGAATAAACCCAAAGTCTGGAGAGAGCAGTAAACTGATTAGAAGTTGGCCCTAGAACTTTGGATTTGGAAAAGTTCTTTTCCCAGACTCACCTCAGATTTGACTTAAGAGTATGACAAAGACCTTTTTGTTGTGTCTCTACAATACCTAGCACAATGGGGCCCTGATCCATGACTGGAGCCTCTAGGCATTGCCTAGTACAAACAAATAACAATAGCTTACAGCCAAAGACATTGCTGGGAATTGCTTAGTAGGCAAACAAGCTTCTTATAGAAGTGTGTACTCTGAGCATTTGCTCAGTTCACACAGCCTGGGGTTTCAGAACATTCTTTGTTGAAAAAGCAACCACTGGAAATATCCTCTTGACCCTGAATCAGGGCCAAGAAGACAGATGATATTAGAGCCACTTCTCTGTACATCTTACAGCACTGAAACAGCCTTCCAGGACATGATGTGTGTTTGACTCAGGACTGCTCCAGTAAAGTCACAGCAATTATGTAAAACACCCATGCTTTGAGCAAATACAGAGTAAGAAATATTTACAGTACTCATCTACCTATTTATGTAATGCATAAATAGATAGAACTGAAAAAAATCTGCTGGTTCAGGCATTGGGCTGGTACACTTGAACCTGTTTCCTGGCTCTGGCATAGATATTTGCATGCCCTTTGGCAATTCTCTTCACATATCTCTCTTTTCCTTCTTAAAACAAAAGTAAAACAAGAATACTTTTCCTGCCTCACAGGCATCATGAAGATTCCCAAGCATTCTTACACATTCAGAAGCTGTGTGATGAGGTCAAGGAGATACCTGGAAACTTAGACAAGCCTATCACTAAATTTGGAGTGAGAACTCAAGTTGAAGCTATAGAGAAAATAATTCTCAGGTTGCATTGCTTCCAGTGCATTTTTCCTCCTAAATATGGATAGGTCTGGCTTCAAAAGTATTACATTACTTCAGTAATTCCCCAGCTCCAGTGATTCCTGTATTTCTTCAATAGTTAAAAAACAGGGTCAGTTTTAATTCATACAAATTGTGTGAAAGCTGATCAATAATCTTGACTTCTGAAAAATACAGCTGTCTTCTGTGTCTAGGTCCCTGCCCATGGGGAGAATATCCAACATAAAGATCATTAGATATATTACACACCACGTCTAACACAAGGTTTTTTTAGTTAAATCATATCAGTAGAGCCCCTTTCTGGAGTGCCTTTGCTACTGGATGTAAGTCAACTCAGGTAGGGTAGGGCTGCACTCTGGTTCTTGCACTTTAGTTTTGCCAGTATTTCATATGAAGAAAACTCTGTCTTCACCTTAGATTTTAGACCATGACTCTTGTTTATTTCTATCTAGAACAAAGTCTGTAGACAAAGTCAATATATTTTATCAGATTAACTAGCAGCCAAGTTTTCAGGCATGCAGGTCATTCTTCATGCCTCTTTTTTCACTCTCTCCCACTGTAGGCTTCATCTGACAAAAAAAAAGGCATTTCAAGCAAGTCATTCCCTGTTGCTGTAGCTGCCATCCATTGGGATAAAAAGATGAAAATATGGCAAATATCACTACCCTACGTAACAACTGGAGAAAAACAGAGATGCAAATGGGTCACCCTGCCTAATGGTGCACAGGCTCAGCTGTAGGATGGCCTAGCACCATCCTGGCTCCAAGCACTTATTTTTACTCTCTGGAGCAAGAGAGTGAAAAACTATGAGTCCTGCTCATTCTGTTTCCTCATACATCAAGAATTTCTTTAAGGCATACAGATATACACAAAACATTTTTTACTTCTCTTACCAAAATGCTGCAGTTTTATTCCCTGTTAGCTGTTTTCCCATCTAGCCAGCTGTTCTTCCTGTCTCCCAATTATTTCTTTCTCAACAGAGGTATCTGACATGATTGATTTCTTTGGATATCTTGCCTTCCTCTGCAACTATGTTTGTCATATATGTTCCACAGAGAACAATTCAGGTATTTTCAGAATGTTCAGGCAGCATATCTGATATATAACCTGGTTATCAGCAGAGTTACATACAACCACAATGAGGATGGGTGATGGTTGAAGTGAGGAGTTGCAATGGTTCTCCTGTTATATAGGGGGGAGCTGCCCCACAGGGCAGTAGAAATATTTAAAACTTCTGCCTTCTGGCAGCATTGCTGCCTCTCATACTACAGGGAGGAGATAAAAAAGTATAGGAAGAAAGAGACATATATATATGTGTCTCTTCAATATGGAATTGAAAGGAACTTTATCTTCCATATAGACATAGGGGTAACAAGAGGAGGAAAATGCAGACATTTGGGAGCAGAATTATAGTATAAGAACACCTTTAGCAATTTAAAAGTCACAGCACCATTAATGATTTTTTTTTTTTTTCAGTCAGACCCAATTACAACTGTTTACAGAGCCTTTTCTCTTTCCCTCAGAGGCTTTGGCTGAATTCCAATCATTTCCGGGACCAAACCCAATTATGCCACTGACCACAGCATTCTGACTGCTTAATGCAATTCCATGGCAAGGACAGGGAACTCCCAGAAACAAGAAAGGGCTTGATTTGCTCCATGCTGTACCTGGAAACAGCTCCCAAACCAGCATGCTATGCCAGATAACTACGCCCCAGACTGGCCAATTAATTTGCGCAATTCTAGATTAAAACAAAGACTATTTCTTATCTTTTATTTTTCAAAATTATTTTTTCCAGGTAAAAAATACTGGCAAAGTTTCTTCTTGACTGAAATTTCAGAGCTCTATAATCTTTGTTCCAGTATTTCCATGAACACAATGTTAGGAGGGAATTAAAAGGTGGTGACTTGGGGGAAAAGGGTGTTAGAGGTGAAGGAGGATATAACAGGTTAAGCTTACAAAGCACTTGGACATATCAGTTCATGTTATCCCAGGTCTGACCCATGTCAGCAAGCATGCTTACTCACAATAGCAAACAAAAGTGTTTGAAATGCACTACAAGATGATTTATTGACTTATTTCATACCATCATTTCAGTTTATATCAACATTCAGAGAAATGCTATATAATTCACTTTTTTCCTTTGCTGATCTCCTCTTCTACTCAAGATGATTATGAGCTTTTCTGTCATTTTTGGAGTACCGTAAGTTATTAGCAGCCAAGGAAAAAATATACAGGACAGAATAGAAACTTTCCCTTATAAAAAGAGTCATATGTGTGTACAATGCAGTTCAATCAGTACAGAGCAAGCATAGTGGCATGTGATGGCTGCAGCAGGAATGCTCTGTGGAACAGATGGCAACGTCAGGAGGGCTTAGTCAGAACAAAGTGAGGTGAGATTTGTAAGAGCTAACATTTCTAGTAAGCCATTTGGCAAACTCTGAAAAGAAGATATTTCGAGGGACTAGGTTATGAGAAATGCAACCACTGGCTAAAATTAACCAAAGTATGTGCAAGCCAGCAGGAAAGTAATTTTAGTTTTTATGCAATGTATAAGTAATGCATAAAGGTCTTCAAGGACATAGGGCAAGTATGGGAACACTTGAATTTTCAAGTCTTCTAATCAGATTAAAAAAAATTTCATCACATTAAACATGGATGCTTTTCTGATGGGTGAAAAAAAAAATGAGCATTTGCCAATTAACCATATCATTGACTCTTCCTCCAAACATTATTCAACTGAAGTTAACTTTGTGTTTTACCTTACATGGCATAGCATGGAAACAGTTTGGGAAACTATTACCATGGCACAGTTTGGGAAACTATTACCATCACAAACGTAGTCAAGGCTTCATGGTCAACTGCAGCACCTCAAAATGGACTGTAACCACACAGCTTTGGTTTTTCTTGTCTTGAAAGTTGGTCTGACAAAGCTGAATAAGAAGACAGACGCAGACAATATCTTCTCTTCCATGCCTGTCCCAAGAAAGTTTTAAGGTGCAACTGCTGTATGCTTTCTTTTCAACAGTTTCTTTGTTGTTGAGTTTTGTTTTGGGTTTTTTTGTTTGTTTCTAAATCTCATTTTACTCACTCAGCACTCACCTCCTCCAGTTTTCATCTGCACTCAAAAGCCAATACCCTGCCCAGTCCTGGGTCTGGCCATCATAAAAGGATTCAGTCAGCCCAGTCCAGCATTCAGGGCTGAATTTCTTGGAAGACTAGACTTGAAGGCCTAATGCTTCAACAACTAATCAGTTTTTTTCCAGAGATTAGGAAATCCTCTGAAAAACCATAATCTAACTAAACACTTAAGTAGGTGCCCTACTTTAAACATGAGTCTCCTTTGTTGAATGGAACAAAGAAATAAATGTGAGAGTATACTTCAAGGCCACAAAGGAAAACTGAAAGATGTGGCAGGAATAAGGTACAAGATTCTGGTTCCTAATTGCATATCAGAAGTATTCATTCGCTACAAGGTTCTCAAATTACTTCATCAATAAGCATCACTGAAAAGATAATATATACACAATAACTTTCCATTGGCTCTCGGAAGTACTCAGACAAGATCTCACAGAAATCTGAAAAGAACAAAGCCTGTAATTCTTTAATAAATTATCAACATTTTCCAAAGTGAAGTTGTATAGATAATAGGGATTGTATAGATAATAGGCATTTATACTCTCTGGCCTAATCTTGAGGTTTTCCAGTAGGCACTGGAGTATTATCATCATTGTAACTAACAGCAGCACATCAGTTCAGTGGCAATATTGTTGGGGTACAGAGCTGTTATAGCCTAAGGTACAGGCCTGCTCACCTGGATACCCCATGGGCTTGTGAACTCCACTATAACACAATATGTGGCCAAATATTTTGTCACAAGGAAACTGCTTGAGATAGAAAAATCTAGATGCCCCTTCTCACAGCTGCAGAGAAACTGGATATTTCTCTACTTGTACCCTTCTTCCTAAACAAAAATCTAGTTCTTCATGTTGTGACACTCCCCTGACTGACTGACTAGCAGTGATAGATCTTACTTGTTTCTGCTTTCTCCACATCTTTATTCCCATCATTTTCTTTTCTGTTTATCTCTCTGACTAGCCTTTCCTTCTCTTTCTACTCTTCTTTTCCATCACTGCTTTTTGCTTCAGTTAAGAGCAAAGAAATACCCATTTTCTTTCTTGAGGTTGAGTTTTTGCACACTTCCTTGTGACCAGAGGTTCCTATGGCTACAGCAACCTTCATGTGCCTCCATAGCTGCAAGGTCAAATACTTCAAAAAAATTCGAAAAGGAATGACTAACTGTTATGGTTTAGGAACAGTATTCCCTGATTTAATGTTCCCACTGAAACACTTCAAACTGTGTGTTGCTTGCCCACTTCCCCCTTCCCTTTCTCCCTTCCTCTGTGGCAGGCTGGAGAGCAGAATTGGGGGCACTAAAGGTAAAACCACGGGTTGAGATAAAAACAACTTACTGGGAACAGCAATGAGATAGAAAACAAACAGTAACAGCAACAATAGTAATAACAGAGTGTACAAAAAAGGCCAACAATTACCACGAGTGCTTACCATGTGGAAACCAAGAATACCCCAACTCCTCTGCCACCCTACCTGACTAGAACAGACACTTTCCACGCCGCCCTCCGCACATGACATGAGGTGGTGCAGAATAACCTCAGAATCTTAGTCATGTCCCTTCGGTCTACTACAAAAATTAACCCTGTCCTGGTCAGAACCAGGAGACTAACAAAGAAGAGATGTATCTTTCCAATGTGACGGATACTAGCAGTTTCAATTCCTTTATGTACCCCCTGTTCTTTAGACAGTATTATAAAATTGTGGATACTTCTATTATATATAGCTATGTTTAAATTTTTTGTTTTGTTTTTGTTTTGTTTTGTTTTAGTTCGGTCTAGTTCTCTATATTTAGGCATGGTCACCTCAAACTTTATCTCCTGTCCGTTGCTCTAGTGATATTTTATCTGGTCTCCTTGAAGAAACACCTTCCAATACTATGCTACTGCCTGCCTGTCTGTCCTTCCCTCCCCACCCCCCTGACCCCGTAACTTCTGTAATCTATTTACTTTTTACAGCTGAAACCAAGCACAGATTACAGCTCTCTGAAGCAGATCTCCATGTATTTTCTGAAAATCCAGTATCTACAGAGGTGGAAGACAGAAGTTCAGGGCTATCTGAAGGGAATGTTACATTCTGTGCATCATAGCTACCAGTTCTGTTTGATCTTCCAGGATGGTGCACTAATCCACATAGTGCACCATCCTGGCACTATTATGTGAACATAGATGGTGCAATAATCCACTATCCTGCCTGTAGAGAACAAAGGTTAAAGATACTCTAACAAGTCTCATTTGGGTGCCTAAAAGTACACAGGGTAAACCCATATGTGGTATTCATTACATCATCTTCTTGGTAAACATTTATGGTGCATTTTGACTCGTTCTCTTGTCGGAAGCTAGCTATTCACATGCATAGCACAGGGTATTTGTATCTATGTTTCAGGTGGTTACATTCCTTTCTGTTTGCATTTCTGCTTTTCAGAAGCTTTCATGAATCTGTTAGGGGCCAATTTATGGGGCCAGTAAAAGTCAGGTAGTAGTAGATTGATCATGGCGTTTCAGCTCAGAGATGTAACAATTCATTTAAGAGACCAGTTCTCACATTAATTCACCTTCATAATGAAACCCTGAGGCAACAAAAGACCACAAAAACCAAATACTGATTCAACATGAGACAATGGGTCACTTCAGGTTTAGTGAATATTAAGATACTATATTTATTCTTCAAACATATGGTGGAACTTGTTTTTCATGTACGTTGTAGAATTTGTATTGTGTGTGCTGAAAGACTTTTTTTTTTCTTCTTCCTGGTAATGGAGAATCTGTGTTATTTGCACATTGCAAAACTTGTTCCACAGGTATGTTGTGAAATTTTATTGGGTATTT
>NW_020955857.1:0-1509 GCF_003031625.1 Empidonax traillii
TTTTTTTTTTTTTTTTTTTTTTTTTTTTTTTTTTTTTTTTTTTTTTTTTTTTTTTTTTTTTTTTTTTTTTTTTTTTTTTTTTTTTTTTTTTTTTTTTTTTTTTTTTTTTTTTTTTTTTTTTTGCACTGAGGCTAAAGGTGCCAGTTTAGATGGTTTAGTTCTGCAAAATATCCAGTAAGTCTGTATAAACAGGGTAGAGTGTTTGGTCCCCTCTGTGCTAGGCTTTTAGAATTATTTCTGATAAGAAGCTCGTGGTGTCCTTTGACACCTACACTATTTTGTATCAGCTACTAAGAATAGTCCAGGCTTCTGCCAGGGATTCTAAACTCCGTGGTGTCAGCTTAATGTGCAGCCACCATCCTGAGGACTGCTTAAAGTAGAATTTCTGTGGCACCAAGGAGGAACCACATAGAACTGATGAGTAAACCAGAGCAGGGGGACTGGTGAGAGAACAAGCAGGAGCAGCAGAATGGTGGGAGAGATAAAGGAGGAAGGAACTTATGACTTGCTTCCCAACACACGGAATGGCCTAGGAATGGCCAGTCTCTTCGCGAATGAAGAACCGGGGAAGGTCTTTCCACCTTCCAGCCTGCGCATTGGATTTTTTAGGTGAGACACAGTGTGCGCGGAACTGAGCCCACCCTTTAATCCTGAGGTTCGTCTGACGGGGCCAAGCACGCTTGGACGGTGGCAGCGAGGTCCTCAGGATGTAGATGGATTGCCTTACAGGGCTAACGAGCTCCATCTGCCCGTGGAGGGGCCCCGACCGGGAATCGAACCCGGGTCTCTGCAGTGACAGTGCAGTGTCTTTTCCCCTGGACCACCGGGGGCTCCCCAACACACGACTTTTCTGATGAAAGGATAATTACTTAAATTGGTTGGCATAGTCTCCTCACAGATCTTTGTCAAAAGCTGTCCCCTGGACCCAATTTCCTGTGGCATCAGGGAGTAGTTATACCTGGTCAGTTCACAGAGATGCTCCAAAGAGCAACTCACAGCTGGTTTAAGCTCCATCTCATCTATGCAGAGTGGTGCAAGATGTGTTGGTGTCCTCATACTAAAAGCGCTAGTACTCAACTGCAGGGACAGGATACCTGTTCCACAGGGGCCATGGTTTTGCTGGTCATAAACAGCACAAATTTCCTTTTTGCATCCTTATTGTATCAGTATTTTTTGCTACTCTGTATATGTCTGCATGGGAAATTAAAATAATCTAACACACCAGAGAACATTCATTCAGGCCATTGGTATATTAGATGTTAAATTCAACAGAAAAAATATTTTTCTGTTAAGATTTTTTTTTTTAATTCAAAAATTTGGCAAAAATCTGCATTCTGAAATAAATTTACAGGATATGTACATCTGACAGTACTTATTGTGTATCTAATGGTAACAGGTCCTTTTATGCTTTTATGTGTTTCTTCTCTTAGCAGGTGTCCAGCTCTGTATTGGTGGGAGTGTAGTTGTGCATGAGCAGAAGTCAAGGTAAATGTGCAACCAGTGTGGCTA
>NW_020955857.1:6244-11463 GCF_003031625.1 Empidonax traillii
GGTTTTTCTGTTAATTTGATGGAATCAAGTGGCTTCCTGTGCCCTGGGATTTTTTTTCCTCCCCATTTTTAATACTCTATCAGTTAATATTCTGATCAATTTAGAACAGAGGTTGTCCATGCGTGCATTTCTGTCCTTTAGTGGGAAAAATCTTATTTGACCATGCAGGCACTACAAATTAAAGGAAAACTGCAGAAAATTTACAGAAGAATGAGAACATAGAAATACTATTTTGTATAGATTTATTTTCTCAGAAAATTCACAGCAGTAACAGAAGAGAAATGAAGATTTTTCTAGTACTTTTGCTCATATTTTTAATGGTTATGCTACACGTACCCTGAGGAAAAGTTGAACTTACAGTGGCTGTGTGCTGAGGATGCTGGCTAAGGGCTTGTGATTGTGAAGGTGTCAGCAAATTAAATGAGAAAGAACAAAAGAAGAGTCTTTCTAAGGGAGAAATGATTTCACCTAATGAAACATTTCATGTTTGACATATACAAGTTCAATAAATGTCAAACAGTAAAGCCATTTTGCATGTTTATTTTTACCTTCACTAACTTGGATATCCTTCCTCTAAAATTCATATCTCCTGTTGCAGGCAGTTTCCGATTCTGCCCCAGAAAAGCATGATTTTGAAGCAGTAGCCATTTTCAAGCATCTCCTTCCTCCTGTTCAGTCAGAGCAGATGTGTCGCTGCATACCAACCACATGCTGGAAATCTGGCAAAGCTACAGCACAGATCTTAAGTCAGCCTACACAGAGACAAAAATCTTTGCCTATGTCCATGAATACTCTGTGCCTTTTGTTTCTTGGGTCCAATGCAGATCAGCTGTGCAAGAAAGCTTCAAGCTACAAAATCAGCCTGAAAGTTGGCTCACCTCCAATACCATCTGTGCTTTTAGATCTTAAACGTCTATTCAGATGCGATAACTTGTGCAAATCTATTGTTTTACTTGAAGTAGTAAAAGACAATGAAAAATAAAAGGGGAGAAAAACCACCTGTGGCTCGGAAACCCCTAATATTGTTTTTCATTGAAGAGGGTGTGGGGATAGAATATCACTTCTGCTGTTGGCTGTACATGTATTTCCTACGTGAATTATGTGAAGACTAATACTATGTGATGTATAGTGACTCAAAGTGGAATTTTGCATGTGAAAGATGTTATTCTGAAGTCATAAAATAGTTACTTGGCATAAAGTCAGGCAGTTGATTTTAGGCCAAGTGTCTGCATTTTATCTAGTCATCATTATGGAAAATTAATTTTTATGCTCCTTTACTTGGTAGATTCTGAGGTCTCTTTTATGTTCACAGATGAAATTCTAGCTGGCACGGAGTACTACTACTGTTGGAGTAGCACTTCTTAAAATATTTTTTCATGAAAATTGTTCATCTATAAGAGAATAAGGATAGCAGATATATGCTTATGTGCAAATTGTATATATATAATAGATAAAAATCCATCTGGAATGTTAGAAAAGCATCCCATTTCCTTTAGAGATTTTCAAATTAGTCTCTGTATTTTATGTAAAGACTCAGTCACATGCATTGTGAGTAGTTGAACATTGTGCCTTTTTTCACTGTTTTTATAATATGCATTAAAATCACATGTAAGAAGTCAGCAGCTAAACTACCCATCTTTGGTGGAAGTCCTGGCACTGTGGCTCCCATGAGCTTTAGTAGTGACTGTGTCTTTACTTTCTGTTCATCTAACACCTACAACATGTCGAGTCAAGTGCGAAAGAAGATATAATAGTTACATGTGTTTTAATTCTACAGATTGTCATTAGGTGGAACGCTACAGCTCTTGCCGTGCAGGAGAGCAGAGAAGATGATGAGAACAGTCCATTTAGGCCTTAAAATCTCTGAGTCTCGGATTTGTAAATTATGCCCGTTTTGGAAGCTGCTAAAACTGCTGACCGTGCCTCAGATTCTGGGACTCAGTTTTTCAAAAATGGAGCCTTCCTTGATGCCTGTTATACTACTCTGCCACAGTTATTCCAGAGATATTCATGCCAGTCACTTGTCAGTCCCCTGTCCATTTCTGTGAGAGTAACAGATTGCTGAACTGTACATATGTCATTGTCAGAAAAGTTGCCAGAGATTTCTGTCTTGTGATTTTCAGTTGCTATTTCCCACTTAGGCACTCCACAAAAGGAAAATACAAATACTTATCAATATTTCCTCACTTTTCTCTGTTCATATTTTTTTTTTTTAATTTCTTGTTGATGATACGATGACTACTTCCCACTCCTTCTGACTGCTGGACTGGTAGACATTATATGTGCTTGTGGCCTGTTTGCAATTAGCAAACAATTTCATGCTGCTGAATCCTTCCTATGTTGGATTGAGACAACAGAGAAAGTTTTAAATCAGCAGTTTCCTAATCTGGCAGTGTAATTACTCTGAGATAATGTAAATGCTGCTGGTATTTATATGCTGCTCCCCTGTAGGGACTGTCTGCTTTCTTGGCTCTTCGAAACGAATCTTTTCTTCTGGTTGTCCAAATTTTCCTTGAAATGATATCGAGTTAAATGGCTTTTATCAGGCTGATAACTGCTTCCTCCCTTGCCTCACAACTGTTCCCTGGTCATTTGCAAGGCAATGAGGTATTCCTCCATGTTGAGGTGGAAGCTGGAGTTAAAAGTTTTCATAGAGTGTACACATATGTAGGAGGCAATCTTCATTATACAGGTTACCATCATTATTAACCCACTATTTTTTAGAGATTGGATGTGTACCAGAGACAACTAATTATCACAAGTTATTTTCTGCCCATTTTACATTCCTTTTCTTTCTCTTATCAAAAAACTTCTTTTTGAGAGAACAGGAAATTAGTATTACTTCAGCTTCATGAATTCTACTTAACCTGGGAAGTAAAATATTATTTATTTGCTCTTTATTGACAGATGATGAGCCTGAAATAGTAAACTTTGATGAAGATTTAATAAGTCAGGCCTTCATCTAGAAGCATTGTACTGTGACCAGCTTCCCATATTTTAACATTTAGATCTATGATTTCTACTTGCATATTCTATTTATTTATGAAAGAGATTAATTTATTCATTTGTACTTAGTATCCATTAGACAGTGGCAGTGTCCTTCAAACAGTGAAGAATTATCAACCAAGTATACCAATGGCTTTTCCTGAACAAAAAGTCTTTTTTAGCAAATAGTGTAGCCCACAAAGGAAGCTAAGAACATCTGGAAGGCTGGCAACGTATAAGTGCATTTTGTTTGTGATATATGTGAATTAAGCTGTTCAAATGGAAAAAAAATTCTGAAGTTTGCATTTCTGCACCATGCATCTGGGGTCTTTTATATTTCTGTGCCTGATTATTCCCCAATAGGATGCACTGGATGCATTACCAAGTAAAGCAAGGATTTAACTGAAACAGTATAGTAGTACTGGAGTTACTTTCCCAATATTTGGTGTTTTAACTTTAAAAGTTCTGCTTTATTTTAGCTAAATATACTTCTAGTCTTTGAGGTCCTTTTACTGAGGAGACTAGTTCCCCTTGCTTTCAATAGGAGTTAGTTACACTGAGACTCAAAATACCTTGAGGAAACTTTTCTGCCATAGCATAGGATTCATGCTGTGATATCAGTCACTTGTGCACCTACCCTAGGATAGTTGTCTCTTATAGATAGTGGACACAGATCCTGTATGTCTAAGACAATTAGACATCTGGGTTGAATGGTTTGGTGGATGTTCTTGCCTCTCCCTCTTGATTATAAGCAAGACCTAGAAAACCAGAACAGAATAATTTCTTGGTAGGTTCTCTGCTTCTAGGTGAGAGGTCTATCCAAGACCTGGGTATATCCAAGAGAGGTCTCACCAGAGCTGAGTAGTGGGAGAGAATCACTTCCCTTGACCTGATGGCCACGCTTCTTTTGATGCAGTCCAGGACACATTTTGGCTTTCTGGGCTGTGAGTGCACATTGCCAGGTCATGTCATGCCTCTCATCCACCAGCAATCCCAAGTCCTTCTCAGCAGGGCTGCTCTCAATCTGTTCATCCCCCAGCCTGTATTGATACCAGGTTTTGCCCTGACCCAGGTGCAGCACCCTGCAGGCCTTGTTGAATCTCATGAGATTCCCATGGGCCTGTTTCTTAAGCTTATCCAGGTCCCTCTGGATGGTATCCCATCCTTCAGGTGTGTCAACTGCACCACTCAGCTTGGTGTCATCTTTAAATTTGCTGAGGGTACAGTCAATCCTTTTGTCCATGTCATTAATGAAGATATTAAAGAGCACCAGTTCCAATACAGACCCCTGAGGGACACCACTTGTCACTGATGTCCGTTCAGATACTGAGCCATTGACTGCTACCCTCTGGATGCAATTGTCCAATCAATTCCTCATTCACTGAACAGTCCACTTATTTAATCCGTCTCTTTTCAGTTTAGAGAGAAAGTTGTTCTGGGGACCTGTCAAAGGCCTTACAGAAGTCCAGAAAAAAGACATCTGTTGCCTTTCCCTTGTCCCTGATGTAGTCACTCCCTCATATTTATCTGCTGATATGCACAGTGTTGGCCAGCAGTGCATCTTGAAAAATGTTTTCGGGGTAATAGGTGGGGAAGGCTAGAGAAAATGTGTTGTTGAGGCTTAATGAGATGGGTGTGAACCTAGCAAATAATAAAGAGAAATATGGGGTGGTCATTGCGCTGGGTAGCTTTGTGTAGATATTGCAAAGTAGGATGGTGGGACAATGTTGCATTTGTAGGTTGCAGAATGCATCTGTGAGATGAGAATGAGGAAGCTGAACTATGGGAGTGGAGAACACCAGTAGCTATATTCCTGCTAACTGGCTCATTGTCAGATGTGTTATGGATTTGAATAAACAATTTTTGCTCATAAATATATCTTTCTTTTTTTAAACATACAGGCCCAAAACATAAAAATGGTACATGTAATGTGGGTAGGGGGCCATGTCATTTAAGGGATCATATGGAGTGCAGATATTTATAAAAGGAACAATGTTACATATTCTATTTTTTTTTTTTTTAATTTAATTGGACGCTATTTCTCCTGGTGTCCTCTGCAGCTTGTCAAAAATCAATCTGGCTCCAGAAATAATGTAACAGGAAGTTCTCTCAATTTTAGAAATTAAAGTTGAAGTAGATATGTTAATTTTAGGAGGTCTGCACCTGAGTTAGACTCTTTCATGTATTCAGTTCCTTTCTGTCTCCCCCCGTGCCTTAATTTTTTTCCTTTTTTT
>NW_020955857.1:11484-12951 GCF_003031625.1 Empidonax traillii
TTTTTTGTCTGTAGCACACCAGGGTCCTAAAATAATTTATCCATTAATAAACTAGGTTTGAATTTTTGAGATGATAGATACTTAGATTCTGATTTGCAGAATAACCATAGCTGCGAAATGTATAAGCATCCTTACAGATGCATATATGTACTAATACAAGTTATTTCTAGAATATCTTCTATGAGACGGGAAACTGTGTGATAAACAGTTGCTTTTAAAAAGCACAAAACTCACAGGCTATGAAGTGACTCTATATTTATTAGAGGTACAAAAATTCACTTGTAAACATTGGTAGCAAATGTTATAAATGTATATTTTTACATCAATTGTTCAAAACAACATTTACATCATTTAAACCCATAACATTTAAAATATATATTAGCTTGAAATTTTTCATATTTATTTTGACCTTCTAGGTCTTGCTGCTTTTATTTGAAAACACACATGGCTTGGAAAATTGTGGCATTAAACACTAAAATCATCAAAACGTTTTACAACTTCTTAGAATTTTTAGGTTATACAGTAAAGGCTAAATTTAAAGAACACAGTTCTCCCCAAATCTTACAGTAAAAGCATCCCTGCACCTGTGTCTCCCACCAGTGTGACATGACATGACATGACATGACATGACATGACATGACATGACATGACATGACATGACATGACATGACATTCTCCTGAGGGAATACATCAGCTTGCTGAGACCTTTGCCCACATGTAGGTCAGTTCTGTTTTGAACAGATGTGAGATAATTGCAAGAGGTGTGTGAGCCTACATAGCCAGGTCAGAGGGTGAATTCTGCTCTCATACCAATGCAAAATCTCACCCAGAGTAATATTTACATATGTGAGAAAACAGAATTCGGCCTCGTGGTTTCACACGTGAACAAAGAGGCTAGATTTGGCCTGCTATCTTTGCTCCTCAACTAAGAGCCTAATTGTATATTAGCATAATTAAACTCCCTGTGCATTGACAGACTGCATGTCACACTGGCTTCCATACTGTGACAGGGAAAGTGAATTTGCTTCAGATGCTACTGCCTTTTCCCAGTGGCCTGAGTAAATGGAAACGGAAGGGGGAGCTGTGGGAACAGAAAAGAAAAAGGGAATTATTACTTTTCTTTTAATAAAAGAGAAAAAGGAAAAAAATGCAATTTATTTTAACCATACTTGTGCTCACCTGAAAGACAACATTGTTTGACCTAACAAAGTGGGGACTGAGAAGGCATAGGGTGGCCAAGTATAAATATGTTGTGTAGTGAATGAGACACTATTGACATGTGAACAACCTAGTGTAAATAACAGACAGGAGTAAACACAGGCTGGAAATCTGAAGGTTTCTAGCTCATTAGAGTGACAAAGTTCTGCCTCCCACTAGCAGGAAGTAAAATTTAGCATTGTTAAGGCAGAAATTGCCAGGCTGCTAAATGATTTGATGACTGAACTAGCAGGGAACTGGATTCAGAAC
>NW_020955857.1:13540-205477 GCF_003031625.1 Empidonax traillii
GTGAACAACCTAGTGTAAATAACAGACAGGAGTAAACACAGGCTGGAAATCTGAAGGTTTCTAGCTCATTAGAGTGACAAAGTTCTGCCTCCCACTAGCAGGAAGTAAAATTTAGCATTGTTAAGGCAGAAATTGCCAGGCTGCTAAATGATTTGATGACTGAACTAGCAGGGAACTGGATTCAGAACTCCAGAGTTCTCCCAGAGGAAAGAAAAGTAAATCTAGCTTGGTGTTTTAGACAGTCCTCTGAGAGACCTTGGTTTCTATAAGCAAGAACAGGTTCACAAGAGAAACCTGAAAATAGCCCAAGGTATTAATGCAGTATTTGTGGAGGGTGACTTCCGCTTTAAATATGTGTTCTGCATCTGGCAGATGAGAAGGTGGGGGATGGTGCCTCGCACATGAGCTGTAATTCTTCTGTCTGCTGGCCTCTGGGGAGGGAGGAGGGCAGCACTGCTGCAGCAAATGCCTGAAATATCCTTGTTCAGTTGTCAGCCTTTAAGGGCGGATGCATAGCTGTGAATCCTCAGAGTAGTTAGGTGCTTCTTTCTGCCACAGATAGCTACATAAGTGTGCTAGGAGAGCAGTCTAAGAACTTCCCCAACTATCCTTGCTTATATGGCTCCCTCGGTTTTTGCTCTGCATGCAATATGACCGTGTTTAAAGCTTTAACTGTGATTTTTAAGGTCTCCATGGAAACAGTTTCAGCTACCTCAGCTAGCACACCTGTCTTGAGTGTGATCATCATCAACACCTATCATCCCCTGGAGAAGGGGAATTACTAGCCCTAGTGAGTACTACCCAGAATATGGAGACAGTGGTGGATTCCAGTGTTGAATTAATTTCCACATATCATCAGAGAAGCAAAAACTTCCATCGGCAAAGAAAATCTACTTCGGTCATACAACAGATAAAAGAAAAAGCTAAGTAATTTCCCACCTGGTGAGAGACAGAAAGAAAATATGAGTTTCCTCTAAAATTACTAAAGTTTCATATCCTACTGTGATAAGAGTGATATTAAACCTTCCCCCCAATAGAATAGATGGAAAGTGAGTAGTTCTTTACATTCGCCTAATGACATGAATGAGTAAATTTCAGTAAATAGAACATACACTACAGACTTATTAATTGTTCTGGTTTTGTGAGATGTTTCTTTCCTTATAGTTCTGCATTAGATCTTCAGTCACAGTTATTTTGCTGTTATTTATTGAGCATTTCCCATTTTATTATCTGGCCATATATATTCTTAATCTAATTTAGTGAGGGCTAAGGTGAAATGATATAGTAAATATATTAAACAATAAAAATCTGCACATACCATTAAAACTATAGTTCTAATACTAAAAATAGTTCAGTAACCAGTGTTGAAAACATTTTTTTAAATTATGTTAGAGTTTTACAATGTCAAGAGCTATTTTAGTATCAATCTGAAATTCCTGTTTCTTTTTTATTTAGACCTGTCTTGCAATGTTATTATTGTTTATGGTAACATTTTATTCTAAACAAAAAAAGTGTACCCATGAAAGATAGTATTGTATAGAATAGTAGTGCAATAGTAATTGAAAATGTTATTTCTACTGCCTCATACAATCTCATCTGCCTTTGTTGAATTCACACCATAGTTAAATAATTTCCTGTTACTAATAAAAACTTTAGAAAATATTCCTATTCTAGTTACACTATGTAATTTGTCAATAACTATGAGGCTTCCTTGAGATTTTCAGCTAAAAATTCTGTTGTCACTAATAAATGGGGTCATTTTAATCATTATTTGTGGCTGAAATATATAATTTCAAAGCTTAATTGGGAGCTTTAAAGCAGCCATGCAGTTAACCTGGGCTTTATCTAAATAAGAGACAAAAAGTGTTAACTGAAAACGAAAACAAAACCTACCACAAAGCCTACCACTGCCACTTTCTGAACTAAGGCTGCAAGTCTACATGTTTAACTTGACTAGAGGAATCAAAACCACCTATCTCTTTCACACAGGCTCAAATCTGTCTTTTCTTCAGTGACCAGTGATTATGCTAACAAGGACAAACCTATGCTGTCCTACACTTGTCTGCCTTGTCCTGGACTGTGATTGAATCCCAGAGCCTGAAAGGCTACATAAAACCTGCACACACATGGGGTGGGTGTGATGAGATTGAAGACATAGGTACATGGCTTATATTTCCACAACGGTGGAAATTCAGGCTTCAGACTGAAGACACGCTTGCAAGTAAGTTTGTTGTAATTTTCTGGGTTCTCACAGTTATTGTTGCCAGTGTACCCCTATGACTGAGTCTGGTAACAGTGCTAATGGGACAAAGCACAGCTTTTCCGAAATCTTTGAATAACAGAGACATGGACCCTTGCATGACAACAGCTGTAATAATAAATGTTCAACCTCTTAGGTGGTTTTCATTCAGTATGACCTTCTTAAGAAAAGCAATTTTTTTGTGTTTTTAATTTTAAAGCATGAGACAGGAGCAGTGACAGTTATACCAGGCAACAGGGCTTCTCTGGATAGAGGAAGTTTATGAAAGGACTGGCTGAGTGGGATACTTGGGTTCTGCTAAAACTGGGGTGGGAAGAGAGTGAGGGGGCAATCTAACAGCTATTCCACCAGTTCATTGAAAGGCTGGAGGGGCCCCCATGTTATTACATATTTGTATACTTTAAACAGAATCTTCTACAATAGACTTAGGAATGTTTTGTCGTCATGAAAACGAACTATTTGGGACTTATGAAGGATAGCTATTGAAAGCTGGATCATGCTGTTTAAACATCTTCATCTAATGGTGAAGGAATTCTGTTAGAACAAAACCATCACGGATTAGAAGATGCTGAGCAACTGGGACGCTAACTGCTATTTTTAAGGAGTAGAACCTAAATAAGAAAGAACTAAAAAAAATTTTGCAGAAAAGGGGAGATTTATCCTGGATTAATGAACTATGGTGAACTTTTGTTACAGCCCATTTTGCTAATTTAATGCTTAGGTCTTATGAATTTATTTTGGTGTGGACCATACTTAATCCTAATGCTAAACACTGGATATAAGAGGTAACTGGATAATGAATCAGCTCACATCTATTATAATTTTCATATCAACAGTGACAGGACCCATCTGAAGATGAAATGAAGTCCTTGTGCAGAAAAAGATATAATGAAAATCTTCAAAAGGGTTCAATATCTGCTTTTAGTACTACTATAAAAAATGCCTACTTGCAAAATTACCAGCATTATTCCTTGATACTGAATGCTCCAATAAAGAATCAGATTCCATGAAAGTAATTTCTGACTTTAATTCTTTAAGAATTGTTTATCAAGTTCCTTGTCACATGAGTTTTCTTGTGACCAAAGTTTCCATGAGATAAACTTACAAATGAGTCCATCCAACTAGACTAAAAGATTGTTCAAGACTCTAATGGGCCACAAATTGGATTGCTGAACAACCCTCTAATCTGTTGTCTCTGTTCTTCTTTCTCTATAACTAAGACAAGGAAAAAAAAGCTATGAGCTGCTGTCAGTTGTAATTATGCCTAACTCAGATAAAATGTCCTGACCTGTGAGAGGTAGGTCAAATGTCAGAGAAGGCTTATGGGAAACAGTAGAAGGTTGCAGGATTCTAAATAAGCTTTGCAAGTATTTATCCCTTTTGTAGAAAATACCTGTGAATTTCTAAACCAGAAAAATTATAGAAAATGTCATAGCATGTCTACAGTGACCCTGTTCTATACTAATCTCTTGTCAGTCATACTGATGATTTAAGTGCCTTAATAATTATTTTGCCATCAGAGATGACACACATTGATGCCTCTTCAGCACACACCTTTTTTATGTATTTCTTGTCTGGTTTAGAATAGCTCGAGTCACAATGTTTAACGTTGTCTATGTGTATACACGTTCATGATAAAACTTGAACCAACAATTTTAATTTGAATAAATTTGCTAATCTGCTCTGATCTACTCAGTAATCCATTGTACAGGCACCAAGTTAATAGAACTCTGAATCTTACAAGAAAATTAATAGCATTTTATAATACAAACATTTATACTCTGTTTATAGATTGTGATGGTAGTTATAATACTCTGTAACTTGTTTTTAGTTAGGTGGAGTAATCTGTAATTTATCTTTTGTTAGCTGGGGAAGTGACTTGAACTGGGTAGTTGCTTATGAAAGGAGGTGGTCAGAAAAAAATTGTGAGAATCAATTGAGAACTGAAACATCAAATCCACAGTTTTGCGAATGAAACCTGAATTTTTTTGTTTGTGCTGCACTAGTCCCTTTCGTGCAGGATACCACCATTTTTCTCTATAAAACCCTCTGCATTTATTATGTAAATACAGCTGGAACTGTGTGCCTAGATTGGAATGAAGCAGGTTAAAAGTGGAGAACAGAGAGCATGATCAGCACTTAGAAATGCTCCAGATTGAAGTAATTATCTTTTATGTATCATTAAATGGGATGCAAAGCCGGGGATATGTGTCAAGGAGTGAGAACCAGGATATTAAGTCCAATCTGTAGCACCTTTTATCTTGTGCATTAATATTATTACTGTGCTTATTTATGAAGCATTGAATGCATACCGAATGGCTTTAAAGGTGAATAAATTGCAGGGTTGCAAGCACAGGAGAATCTTGTTGACTTACACAATGAATTACTACTCTCCCAGTTCTTGACTGCTTCTATAGCTAACACAAAATATCCTTTCCTTGGACATTCTAATGGAGAGGACACTTTGGCTGAATTCTCTACCCTTTCTCCATTCGTCTTTTTCTTCTGTACTGAAAGGTTGCACCTAAGGTGTGATTCCAGTTTGATTGAAGTGGCTTTTAGCTCCTACCTTGAGTCATTAAAGGATGTTGAGTTGTTACTTGATCAATTCATATTAGTCTGACTTCATGAATTTTTCAAAACAATAAATATAATATTTTGAAATTTTGAGGAGAACAGACTATATGTATTGTAAATTAAAAATGGTTGAATACTTTCCCAGGAATATTAATATATAAACCAGTTATCTTGAGTCATACCAAGCTTGTTTGAATTTTGCTGCTGCTGCAGATACATTTTTATTGACCTTACAGTTCTTCCTGTAATGCATAGTAAACAGAATCACTTCCATTCTTTTAAAAAGGCATGCAAAAAGAAATTTTAATTTTACATGACCATAATCTATGTAGACAATATTTTATGAGAATGGCAATACTTCCCACACGATTTTTCCACTAGCTCTAACCATCGAGACACCTGTGTGTCAGGTCCTTCCTTATTATTATTGCTTCGTTGGCCTCTTATTTTTAATGTTGTAGGTGACATGTTTTAGATTAAAACAGCACAGTAACGCTTCAAATGCAAAAATCAGATTTAAGTAGAAATTTTGTAGATTTTTTTTATACCCTGTAAAGATGATCTTTGGAAACACATAATTTGTGTGCCATGGTTAAGTGTCTGTTCAGAAGAGAAAAAACATGATAATGTCTTTGTTGTATACAATATGACAATCTTTGGTAGAGATTGTTGTATTACAGTTTTGCTTTATTGTTAGGATTATACCTATGCTGGGGTATGAACAGGTGAACTCTGGCTCTATCTCAGTCATATAGAATGTTTCCAGATATGAGAGGTTTTGTAAGAAATACTAGTCAGGTCAGTGCGACAGCCTTCACAATTGAGAAAATAGGATTTGAACAATGCTGTTTGTATGAAAAAAACTTTTTTCAATATAGATATACTGTTTTACTAGTTGTCCAGTTTTAACACTGAATATTAACATTACTCCAAATGGTTCATTTTCTTGCTTGCCAAATTTATTCCAATATTTTCCTGCTATAGCTATTCCAGTCACACAAAGAAGCAGAATTCTGTTATCAATAAATGGAATTGTCATTCTAAATTGTGACAAATTTAGAAACTTTCATTTTAGACATCAATCCTTTATTTAAACATATCCAGACTGTCAACTTTCTATTACCTATGCTCACAATTATTTTATTTTATTTTTTTAATGCATGGCAGAAGTATTCTGAAGTCACTTTACCAGGTCTTGACACACCACAAAACTCCTAGGTAGACAATACTGTGTATCAACAAGAAAGTGTAATGTTTGATGCCTTTTTAGAGATCCTCTGAGTACTACATGGGTAGCAAGAATGGCAGACTGTCTCCTGCTGCTGTTTGGAGTCAGTAATATTCTAATCTCTGCCCTTGAGCAAAGGACCTGTGTACAAACTATCACTCCCCATGAGAAATAACTAATTTAACAGGAGACGCCTTGCCATATTGAAGGGGATAATAGACAACGTAATTTTTGCATACTGTCAATTGGCACATATTTATCCAGAATTCATCAACTACAATCTGACAAAATAAACTACTGACCTTGGAAGCTTTTCAGTTTTCCAAATTAGGCTCTTCACCCTTAAAGTGACCAGTTAGGGAAAGAAATTTATAGTTTTAAACTACTGCTCCTGATATATAAGGGGAAAAGTACACTTGAATAATTGAAATTTGATGACAATAATTGTGGCATTTTAATACAGATCTTCAAGTTGTTATTTTCTTTGTTAACATGATGGAATAAAAGTATAAGAAACTTTAAGATTCTATTATGTCTTCTGCATCTGCAGCACCAGTTAAGTGGTTTTATCTGAATATCTGTTATAATGATTTCAAATAATGGTAAGAAAACATTTCATTATTGGTTTGCATGTGCCCTTATTATCTTTATGGTATGCCTCAGTAAGTGTAATGTTTCCTTGAAACACTCTGTACAGGGGTATAATCTCTTCAACCACTTTTGTCCATATTAGTGCTCGCTTCTCACTGTGAAAAAGATAATTTATATGTCCTTGAAATTAAACTTTGATGTTTCATGAAGTACACATATATTGTTTTCACTAAAAAACTTTTTATCATAAAGAACGCTCAAATATCTTTTCACAGAAGGAAGAAAAAAGAAACCCAAACTGAAATCCAAAAGACATTGAAGAATGTTTAGAGCTTTAGATAACTACAATGGATTTTAGGAGCTATTTGAAAAAAACATAATCTTTAAAGTATTATTTCCTTTTAATTTGTGAAATCACTTTTAGTCTTGACTGCTGTACTTGGTTATTTCTGATCTGTCATTTTTCTTGGTGACAAGTAAAAGTTCTGATGACTTGAAAGTTCTCGAGAGATACAACACAAACCTCTTATTGATATGTAATGGCTTTCGTCTGCTACTAAATCAGGCCTCAGACGTTTTTGCTACATAGGTCAACATCTCCTGTCTTATTTAATGAATAGTACCTTTTCTGAATTTAAAAAAAATTCCAAACTATAAATGGAAAAAGAATATAATGTAAATATGTATAATAAATATCTAAAATACTGTGTAGTAAATACTTTAAATAATACATGACTTTGCAAAAGATATTCCGACTGATCTTGTGACCAATTTAAAATTCTCTTTGTGGTTAGGAGATTTGACAGGATCAAATATGTATTAGGCAGGAGTAAAATATGTAGTTGTGGTCTAGTTAGTCAGTGATAGCATTCTGTTTCTGTTGAAGTCATGAAAGACCTAGGTAAGCTAACAATTTAGCTGTAATATGAAATTAAAAAAGAAATAAATTTTATAGTTAGACCTTCTTGAAAACCATGTCAAAAATTGGTTATCACTTTTTAAGACAGACTTGCTGCTAAGGTGGTCCTATGATCACAATTCTTGTTCCACATCTGCTGCTTTTCTCCATCCTATTTTTCCTCTGCATGGTAAAAATTTACCAAAAGCGTACAAATTGAATAACACCTTAGCTGATGATTATCTCTTGGCTTTCAGAATGGTTAGAGGGGGAGTGCTCAGAGCACACAGTAATAGCTGGCACCAGTCAGGGCAGCTCTGTGCGCTTATAGTGCAGAAGGTGTTTTTGCCAACCACATGATGTCCAGGCTAAGTAAAAGAACAGAGGAGGCCAAAAAATACCCCAGACCCTCGCCCCCCCTACAAGAAACTAGAAGAAAATTGCACTGATCGGTTCCCAGCCCCCTTCAAAATGCAACCCATAGCCATTCCATACTTTGTCACAGGGTCATTACTTGCATGACAATATAATCTCTTTGTTTTTAGAATCTGTCATCCCCTGGCTGAAGGGCTTGACTCCAAGGATGAGTACTGATAAGGATGTGGAAGCTGCTGGGAAATTCCATGCAGAATGAAGGGATCTGTTTTAAGCTTGAAGCAGCTGCATAGTTTCACTTACACCTGCCTGCCAAAAAAGGGATTTGGTGAGGCACCTCACCACAAAAGCTTCCTTACTCTCACATTCTCATCTAGATTGATAATTCTGATGGAAGGCACAAGTTCTCATGTTCTCATGTACTCCTTACCAAAAACTGAACAGAAGATGGCCTGATCTTTCTTTAGTATACAGAAGGATTGATTAAAAAAAGGGAAATAGTACTGTACTTCTAAATGAAAAAAACACAGTAACCTCCCACAAAACAACCCTGCCAAGTTTTTGTGTCTGATTTCCTGGCCACCTTTTATTTATTTGTCTGTCACTAAGAATAAAACCATGTTAGAACTTTGATGACAGCCACAGATGATATTGTCGAATGTTTTCTGCATTGTAGTGGGCTGTTGTTCTGATTCTTGTACTTAAAATTCTATTGCTGGGTTTCATAAAACTAAAAATATATCCATTACAGTGAGAGGAGCAAACTACCCTTTTTCAGACAGAGAGACAAATTATTTTGTGTTTCATGGAACTATTATAGTAAATTTTATTAATTAAGATCATGACTAGAAATTCCAGAGAATGAGACCCTTGTATATTAGTTTGTGTAAGCACAGAGTGCACAGTAGCACTTAAAATTAGGCAGGACAGACTTTAGGTGCAAAAAAAAAATTGTTAGAAACCACCTGCAGGACTGACCATTCTGAGAGGAGTAAATATTATGGTTGGTGTTTTGTTTGTTTGTTTGTTTGTTTGTTTTTGTTTGTGTTTTTGTTTATTTGTTTTTTGTTTTTGTGGTTTTTTTTCATTGATTGGGAAATAGTATTTTTTCTCCCCTTACAACGCTATGGGTTAAAATTTTGGGCATGAAGTCTGAGACATAGTATTCTATAAAATCCAGATCAAGGTATCCAGATTGAGATCATATGATCACAAGGTTCTGCTTCTTTTTACTGGATACTGTAAACTAAACCAGAGATTATTTTCTCTGATTACCTGCTACAGATTTTAAACCTATACTTTTCCAGTCAGAGAAGATCTGAGAAAATATTTTTCAGCAAGCTATTTTTTTGTACAAACTTCAGGTTAAGATTGACCAAAAATATACTTTCAGGTAACATTTACTCTACAGTACTTTTTATTCTTCCTGAAAGGAAACACTCAGTTGTACATATCCACACATTTTGAAAAGGTGCATAAGAAAAGGCTGATTTTTTCTTAGAACATACAGAAGATAAGCCTTCCATGGTTCTTTTTTTCCCCTAAAACACCCGATGGATAAAGTGGCTAGAGGATTGAAATTCTTTTGAAAAAGCTTTTCTGTCCCAAATAAATGAGAGTGCATTTAAGTTAGTGTTTTTCAGTCTGTCCTGTTGAAACACTTCAACATTCTATAGAGATCTTGAAATAATAGTAGGATTAAGAAACAGATTCTAAATTTCTCTTTTGATTGCCCTCAACCTCCAACCTGTAGGGTCATGCCCAGGCTCTTGTTCAGTGAATAAAGTTGGTTGTGTAGAGTCCTATTTAATGCACAATTGTACTGTGGGCTGGATCCTGGAAAAAAACAGAGTAAGTGGTCAAGTGAATAAAAGTTCTATTATAAAGCCTCAAAAAAGTCAAAGTAAGACTGTTAGTTAAGCCCAGTCCTTATTTTTGGTATCTTTTGGAGTACTTCACTCTGCAATATTAACTAAGTTGTTCTAATTCTTGTATTTTTTTGTGTAACCAGTACATAAATCCTTGTTTTTTATTGGATACAATTCCCATTTTCATTCCAATAAAACTTTAGGGCCTGGTAAAACTGTGTAACATAAACACCCACGTTGCTTTACTATTAAAAATATAAGGCTGATGAAACTTAAATTCAGCACAGTTTTTTTTCTTGGGTTTTTACATACAGCCTGTTGTTCCTAAATCGTCCTTGTAAGTGTACACACACCACGGTGTCACTTTTGTCAGTCTCGCATCTGGATGCAACAATTAACAAATTGTTGCAAATTTTGAGAGGAAACTAAAACTAGAAAAAATGTAGAAGATCAACCAAAGTAGTATGATCTATACAAGTTGAGAAAGAGTGTAGAACAGGAATAAAACAGGTTACAACTGACATAAAAGTCAGTTGTCCTCATAAAGGTCCATGGGATAGGTCCTGCCCCCTTCTTCATCCTGGACTAATAATGGGCAACATGATGGTTCTACAGTGTATGAGCAATTTAATCAGACCTCGGCTAAGCAGAACAAAACCACCAAACACAGAGTTTTCCATATATTTTGATTGGTATTGGAAAGGAGAGAGACAAGGAGAAGATTAAAGCAGAGAAACAAAGAAGGAAGAGAAGCAAGGGAGAGGAAGAAGAGTATTGATACGCCAACCTTTTTCCTTCATACAGATGCAAAAGGTGCTGATAAAATGGATTTCCTTCTGATAAATATTCCTGCAAACGGGATGATAACATGTACTCATACAAACACTTTTCTACTGGCATAACAGGGAAACAGAGGAGGAACAGCAGAGGAGAGAACAAGCAGACAACAATGCACTAAAGAGAGCGAAGTAAAGGGGTGAGAAAAAGGAGGATGAAAGGGAAGCCAGTGTGACAAGGGTTTATTAGAGTTGGAAAGCTCTGTTCTGTTTTTTGTCATCAAAAACTTTGGAGTGGAGATTGCCTACAGGAGGAAGGAAGGGGACACAATCGAGAAATAATGTAGGTAGTGAACTTTTGCACTCTTGTACTTCACACACAACCAGCTGAATTACCTGCAAATATCTAGATTCTGGATTAGTTGTGCCTTGGCTTCAGAAACTACACAGCAACCACTGCAGCAGTGGTTTGGCAGCCTTTCAACTGTGGTACAGTGTCATGTGAGCACAGTTTTTGCTTTCAGGACCTGAGCTGGCTCTGTACAGCACCACTGGGGACCTGGAAAGTGTTCCCCATTAGTCCTGGTTTTGTGAAGTTTCTTAGGTGGTATGCAGTGGTTAGCTTCACTGGATAGTCTGAATATAAAATTCCTTTTAGAGCTTAGCTGTATGTTAAAATACAGTGGCTTGGATAAAATATGGGCTGTTTCTTCTGCCACAGGACAGTAGACACAGAAAACTCACATTTTTTTTTTTAATGTTACAACCTTAATAATTCCAAACCCAATCCATTTGTTATGAAATAAACAGATTTAAAGCTTACTAGGTCCAGACATACAGGCTTACTGTTATTCACAGCTATATATGATTGCAAGATACTTGGCTATGTACCGTTGCTGCTGTAGAGCTGAACATTCCTCATTCATTGAAGTTTATAGCTGGTTATGGCCTGATGTCAAAAGCCATTTCAGCTTTAATGAGCAAATGTTTTACATGAATGTTGTTAAGAATTTCAAGGAAGCAAGTTAGTTTATTTAACTTAGAATTTTTTTGTTCCATATTTACTTTTGTTCAGCCCTTATTACCACTCTATGTTTGTAATTATTGTCCCAGTATAAATCATGGGTCATAATAACAAAGGAAGGAGAATGAGATCATGTAATCCGGACAAAGATTCATAATGAGTTGATGTTGTATTATATTTGTAATGTTTGATGTTTATTAAACCTACAGTTTATGTATGTTTAAGAGCTTCACACACTCTTTTTAAAATTTACTTGCAGGCCTAATTCCTAACATTTCAAGTAGGCATTCTTTATGAAACAACCTCTGCAAAAATCTGCCTTTTCATCACTTATTCCTTACCATTTTTCTCAAGGGTATTTAAAAGACAGGTAGATGTGGGACTTAGGGGCATGGTTTAGTGGTGGACTTGGCAGTGCTGGGTTAGCAGTTGGAGTTGGTGATCTTAAAGGTCTTTTCCAACCTCAACAGTTCTATTATTCTATGGTTTTCTAATCAGGAATTATTTAAATAGTCTCTGCTATTTACTTTGACAAATACCTTAAGGCATGACTTTAAACCTGTCTTTTTGCTTTCAGTGACAGACTGCTCTTCAAAATAACCCCCTGGCTATTAGCTTCTCTTTGTTTCTTTGATGCAATCAACAACAACGAGTATCAGTATTTTTAATAATACACCTAAGCAGACAAGTGAACTCTCCTGCTATAGGGCTCTTCACCTATTTGTAGAAACAGACCTACAGCTTGCTAACAAATCTCACTGGATTCTAGAAGTTTCCCTTGCAATTTTATAACCATGTAAATATGATTGGTTTGCTTTGAAAAGACTTGGCATTAGTGACTCTCAAGATGTTATAGCACGGTAAAGTTTTACAAATGTTAGACACAACTTCTTTTCATTACCTTTTTGAAGATGACCTTGGGATTATCTGGTTTTGTTCCTTATCCAAGTTTAGAAACACTTTTTTTTTTTTTTTTCCAGTGAGTTTGTCTTCCTTTGAACAGCATTAATTTATGTTCCAGATTTGAACACTGACAATTATGGTTCCTGTTTCTAGGAGACTAAGAACAAGTGTATGCTGGTTAAAGGAGCATTATAATGTTTTTATCAGCGTGCTTGTAGCATGCGTGGGTAGAGCCCCTCTCAAATCTTCGTTCGCGAAGCCTAGCCATGATGATGATAATGTTTTATTTTTTTTTTAACTAAAACCCTTTGAGAAAAGAGATTTGTAAAGTAACATGTAAAAAGATAATATGAATATAATAAAGTAATATGAATTCATGTCTCTCTTACCTGATGCCTTATCATACACTCCTGGCAGATTTACTTTTTTTTCACTTTTTTGCCCTTTTTTGTAGAACAAGTACTTTAGGTAGACAACTGAAGTCACTAAATGAATACATATAACATAAGTCCTGAGACTTTCAGGAAACAGAAATTGTTATATTGTACTTCTAGAAAAAAATTTTTTTTTCTGTTTTTGGTTTTTTTTTGTTGTTGTTTTAGCGATGTTTCCACACAAAATCAAACTTTGGTATTTATATTGTAAAAAATTAATAGTCTAACTCAAAAGCAAAACTGTCCTGGGCATTATGTCTATCACAGCCTTGGAGTTCAAGTCATGTCTTCTCATTCTGGTTTTCTGTGGAAACAAGGGTCAGGCAATCCAGCTGCTGAGTTCTCCTATTCTATATCAGTCCTTCTGGTAAAATTACAGCTAATTTACACACACATGGCAAGGAGAAGATCATTAAGATTCTGAACATTGATGAAAATAGGCAGCACAGTAAAGAGACCAGTCTTTTCTGGACTATGGGAAAAATAAATTATTGCGTTAGTAACAAGACTTCCCATTATTAGTCTGGCTATGAGTGGGGCTTGCACATTCTTAAATTTCAAAGTCACCTAATCATGACAAAATAGTCCATCAGGAACTAGGATGCACTGGTTTCTTGCATACACAGAATAATCAACTCATTTGTGTGAATAAAAATGGACCAGAATGCTGGTTCAGGCCTCTGAATACACATGTACTATGTATGTAAATACTCACAAACCCAGAAAAAAAATTATATTTATGTATGTTCAAAGAAAAATACTCAACCTTTTGAAAAGCTAGAATGAGGGATTTTGGCAATGCCTCACTGCAAATGAAACTGATGACAAATGGAGAAAGCTATATACAAACGTTATTTAATTTGGGGCCCATGGACAACTGCTACTTTTTAAATATGAAAGCAGTTCATTTTTGGGAGACAAAGACGCTGTTGTAAGCAGGTCACACAGGTGTGCCTCAGACTCGTAAGGCTCCAGAAAGTTATGTTCATAACACCTCCCTCCCCACTTCCAGAAAGGATGCTTTTTGTGTAAGAAAATTTTGAAACCTATAATTTCCACTGCAATAGCACATTGGGAATCCTGGTAAGAGCTAGTATAAGGTATAAAGATCTGTATCTTTTAAGTACCCAGCCCTGGGGGAAAACTGTTTCTGATTCCTTGTAGAAGCCCCTGTTTTTTAACAAAAAGACAGGAAGAACTCGTAACCTGTGATTCTCACCCTTGTGCTAGAAAGAGCCCTAAACCTCCTACTCTTACAAATCTCTTCTGCCATTTCCTTTCCAGCTTCTGTCCTGATGCTAAGACCCAGAACAGTCCTGCTCCCAGCCTGTCTGCTTAGTCCTTCCCAGGATCTTTGTCTGCAAGCCTCTTTATTCTGTGTTTATCTTGTTTGCACTATTACAGTTTTTCCTCTTTTTATCATTGAGCCCTCCTCATCACCATTAATTTTCTCTGCTTTCTTCCCCTACTCCCACTGCTGGTCATTTTTCCCATACTCTGGCCCCATTTTGAAGCTTACTGATAATTGTTTTTACAACTATTGTTTTTCCTTTACCCCTCTGGTTTCCTCTCTCTCTTCCTTAGCCAGCTTTCTTTTTCTAATGTGCTCCATTCATCTTCAATGCTGATTGGTTTCTTTTCCATATTTCTAGTCAGAAAAAGTCTTGCTCACGGTCATGTTTAAGTCTCTGGAAGTGGTCATACAATTTGGAGGAATATGGGTTTCCTTACCTATTATACTGGTTATCTTTTGTTTTGATTTTTTTTTTTGGAGAGGTAGTTAAATGTATACCACATCCAACCACACTGAAATTTCAATCCCTGCCTCAAACTGTGTGGTGGGCAGATCTCTAGAAAGAAAAATATTTAGGAATAAACACAGCATTTAAGATTCATTTTTCTTTTCCTTCAGAGTTGGATGAATTAAATTAAACTGTTTTGTTTCTTCTTCCCCCAGAAGATTTCAATGGTACTAACGGAAATAAGTTCTTTATGCTTAGGACTCTTGAGTAACCTTGACAATAGACTTTGTTACTTCTCAGGGTAACAATACATACAGTTGTTTTCTCCCCACTTTATTCTACTATCAAACAGCCATGTTTGGGTTTTTTTCACTGAATTTGAATTTGGGGTCTCAGTGAGAAGATATTCACTAATGTATGTGTAATTACTTTAAATAAAATATCATATCTACTTGTCTTTCTACTTGGAATAGAATAGAAATCTTGACTTTATAGTATAAAAATAGCATTCTTTATGCTGTTAATAATTTCTTGATAACACTAATTACATTCAACTGCAGATAACTCTTAATTACACTTTCAGTAACATGTATAATAATCTATTCTAACAGTTTATTGATATATTTTATGTGTTGATAATAAACTATAACCTACAGTTACGGAATATACTGTTACATGAATGCTTCATTTCATTTGTAAGTTAATTGACTAATTATAACTACAGATACTTTATTTATAATATTTGAAGACAAAATAATGATTATCTTTTTATTGCTCAGATAGGTAGTGGAAGTTTTCAAGGCCAGGCTGTATGGGAACCTGAGCAGCCTGATCTGGTGGGTGGCATTCCTGCCCATGGCAGGGGTGTTGAAACTGAATAACTGAGTGATCTTTAAGGTCCCTTCTAACCCAAACCTGTCTATGATTCTATGAATCCACGGTAAGGGCTATGGTATGTTTAAAATACATATATTCTCAAATAGTGGTTTATTGTTAAGGTAATCTGTATTATATTTCTTTTGATTTATCTATCATGCTTTACTCCAGTTATACTAGAAGTTAAATAGATTCTATTGCCTCATCAGAGTCTCTGCTGCCTTCTAGTCAATAGCCTATCTAAGAGATTGCAAAAGCAGTCTTTAATTACAGTTTTTCTGTATTTTTGTTTTTATAAAGTAAAAACCAGAAAATAGGGTAGTTACCGAAAACTGGAAGCAAACACACCAGAGAACTGGCATTTCTTAAACACAAAATGGTCAGTGCAAATGGAAGAAAAGTTTCAAGGTTATTTTCTTGCCAATCGGACCGTTGTATTTGGTTTGGATATTTGTCATGAAAAGTACCAATACCTTGGCATCTGCTAGTTCTACAGCTGTTCCTAGATTCAGTTTTTCACAGGAGAGGTACAGTGCTGAATGATGTCAAGATGTGCAGGTAAGATTTGCCAAGGGACAGATACAGCTATGGAGGTCATTCAGAACCTTCTGGAAGCTTCCCCACTGCATTATTGTCTTTGGTCACATTTGGGGAAAAATAAATAAGTTAACAGGCTGGATCTTCGGATAGAAAAAAAGATTCCTGGCAGTCTTGTCTAAGAACCACTTCCTCATGGTAAGCTCAGCACCTTTACAATAGCCTAGAGATCCTAAGGCAAATGATGTTTTTTTTTCCTTAGGAACTAAGTTTGGAAACTTTGACAACTAAAACTCCATCATTCAGATGTTCATTTTGGGTTTTATAGGTTCTGGTTGCTGATTTGCACAGAGTAGGTTAAATGTTTTATCAAGTCTGTACTATCCTGATAACTCATGTAATCCAGCAGTATCTTTGCAGTTGTACATATGTACTCAAACCTATCTTGGCAAGTATCAGATTTATTTACAGTTTTTTGAGATTTTGATACTTAATTTTGGTCTTTCTAATTCCATGAGGTAAAGAAAGGTGGTTATCATACGAAATATGAATCACACCTAATTAATCAAGTACATAATTAAAGCTATAGCTTTATCCACTTCAAGTTTTTAGTTATCTTCTTAACACAGGGAAACTCATTTTAATCGAAGGCAATGCAAGAATCATAGTTTGTTTGGCTTTCATTTACTGTCTTACTTTTAAGCAATATGAACTATAGCTTATTATTAAAATCTTTGGCAGAGGGAGCACTGAATACAGAGCAGAATTACCCCAAGGCAGAAACACTATTTGGCTCTCTTTACAAGGCAGAACTTGTTTCCCCAACAGAGGAACTATAAGAAAATATAAATTAGTAGTTACTTGGGCAATTCAAGTTTGGGCTCTCCAGTGGTATAAGGATCACAGATATGAAGTTTTTTAATTCATACATGCACAACTATGAGATGATTTTTCAAATAATGAATAATAATTAGTGTGACATTCTCTCTGATCCTTTCTTTTGTGAAGTCTTGTAAATAATCACTTTTTTTTCCCTGAAAATTTGAAGTGATTTTTAAAACATGATGTCAAAACCAAAGCTTGCTTTTAGAGATAATTCCCAGTGGAATGACTTGCAGCTGAATAATGTTTTGTCTTTTATTGACAGGTCTTAGCTTCTTTATGTCTTTCTGTTTGCTCACATCAACCTTGTTAGTTTTTACTTTACAAGAAAGCAAACAGCCTGCAAATCTTTTCTGCAGACAAGTCGATACATTTTTATACTTTCTGGTGTTTTATTTTCAGAGAAGTTCACATGGAGAGGTTGGGCATGAAGCCAGATGTCCTGGAGGTAATTCCTAGAGCTGCAGCAAGCTGTGCACTTACTATCAACTGCTTTGAACAAATACTTCCAAGTGGCAAGCTCACTGATGCTTACCTGCTGACCTGGGTTCGAGAAAGAGATGGTTCATGATCTGTTGTTGCCCTGGACCATTGATTCATGCTCTGATCTGAGAATGGAAGAAAGTTTGAGGAAGGTGAGCATGGGGAACGATCCTGGTATTTTGAAAATCTGAGTGTAGGTTATATTTAGCAGGGATGTGCAATTTGAGTGATACAGTGATATGCTGTAATGCAGATTTGAAAAAGGGAACAGTGATTAATTTTCAATATGGAAATAATTCAGCTTCCTATTTAAAAAATTTTGATATCGGTATTAATCATCTTGGAATTGTGCTGCTTTGGTGAGGTGAACGAAGACCTTGTTCTGAAAATACTTCTACATAAATATTTGCCACATTATTGAATGAGACAGAGATTTCAGCCAGCAGGGTGAACTGCAGAAAAAGCCAAAGGAGGAATTGCTATGCTGAAAGGACTAGGAATAAAATTGTTCCCAATCATGGAATATCTGTTCAAAGTCACCTTCATCCAGAGCTCTGCAAAAAGCATTCTTATAAGGGTACTATTTCCCTTCTTGCAGTGTCACCTGGCAGCAAAAGGATAAGGGGAGCACGCCAGAAGCAGCCACTGTGAGCTGTTCTCTGATTCCCTGTAAATTTGAATATCTTACTCAAAAACTTTTCCCTTTTTTTTTTTTTTTTGGCCTCTACAGTACTGGTTTCTTTAAATTAGTTTTGCTCAGTATGTACTTGCAACCATCTTTTTGGATTGTTTTTAATCTCCATGGTTTTTCAACCAAAGCATTAAAATACAGGATATTTTTAAGGCCAAAGTTAAGGACTTAGGAATCATGGTAGCAGTTGATTTTGATTCAAATGTTCTGTGCTACTGGGGGAAATTACCAGCAAGTGGGAGAAATAAGTGTTATTTCAAGCTTGAAAAAGAAGGGTCTGGGGAACCTTGGGCTTTTCAACCTTCCCTTGATCCTTGAGAAGGGGATGGAGCAAAAATATTGGGAAATTTCTAAACACATGAAGGACAAGATAATGACCAGGAATAGTCAGCAGGGGTTTAGAAGGGAGAAGTCATTCCTGATGACCTCATAACCTTCCATCACCAGTTCATTGAAATAGGGAGAAACATGGGATTTTGTTTATCTTGACTTCAGTAAGACTTTGAACACTGTCCTCCATAACTTCATAGACAAATGACCAAGTATAGACTTGATAAGAGGAGAGTAAGGCAGGCTGGAAGCTGTCTGAACTGCTGGGCTCAAAGGATTATGATCATTGAGAAAAAGACCAGCTGGATATTGGTCACTAGAGGTAGACCCTAGGGCTCCTAACATTTGAAATTTTCATCAGTAACCTGGATGATAGGACAGAATACACCCTCAATAAGTCTACAAACAATACAAAATGGGAAGAAGTGGTTGATGCACCAGATGCTGTTCAGAGGATCCTTGAAAGGCTGGAGGAGTTGACAGAGTGAAACCTCAAGGAGTTCAACGAGGGGGAGTCCAAGTCTTGCACCTGTGGAAGAGTGAACCCAGGCACTAGTTTTGGCAACTGGGTGTAAAACAGCTGGAAAGAAACTTTGCAGTAAAGGCTCTGGTGGTCCTGGTGCACTGTAAGCTGAACATGAGCCAGTAATATGGCCTTGCAGAAAGGAAGGCCAAAATCATCCAGGTTTGCATTACGAGGAGAGCCAGCAAGGTGAGGGAGGTAATCCTTCCCTGCTAATCAGCTCTGGTGAGACACATCTGAGTGATGTCTCCAGGATGAGAAAGACAATTGCCAATTTTTGTAGTAATATTTGATCTTTATGAGAAATTAAAAGACTGTTAGTCATCTATAATTTTACTAAATTTGTTTTATTTTCTTGTGCACAGTTGTTGTTGGCTTATTAGGTTATTATCCTGCCCTCGGACTCATGTATCTTATCTGAAGTCTCATTTGCCTGCTAGTAATCAGTATCTCTGTGTCTTTCTCATTAAAGTAGCCAATATGCTTTTCTTTCCACTCTAGCTGAAGCTTGAATGAGTATTAGCAAATTGCTAAGCAAGAATCTGAGGACTGTTCCTTTTCTTAGAAGGGCCTCCTTCTCTTTTTACAGGAGATGTGATCCAGACTGATCAATTGAGTTCCCTTTTTTATGGCAGAGTGGGTCAATTCACTTCACTTAAAAAAATACCCGTTTAAATTTCCAGTCAGGGCATTTATGAAGCTGGCAAAAGGAGACTCAGGGCATTTCATGGAAGCACTGCCTTCTCTCTTTTGACTGGCTTGGAAAATTTTCAAAAGTTATTTAATCCACCTGAATCTACTTCTATCCATGTGGTCTGTATGTCCTGTAAGCTACCTTCCAGCTCTTCTGGGGGTGGCTGTGACTGCCAGTTACTTACCTAAAATAGGTTACATAATCCAGAAAGGATGAGGAGACTGAAAGTCTCAAAGTAGTGTCTTAAACATGAACACAAAGAGAACTCTTTTTTTTTAAAGGATGACCAGGGAACATGTAGTTCCATTGTACATGGAAGTACAAAACCTGAAATTACCAGTCCTAGGAAATATCACTGCAATATAGCAAAGAAAGCTTAATGTTTACTTCAATCAGCTTGACAGAGAACATTTCCATTCTATTTGACGCACTGAATAAAAATTGATTAATTAATGGTTTGTTTCAATCAAAACTCAGACAATCCTAGACTGTTGTATCATGTCTAAATTAAAATATTAAAGTAACCCTAATTCCATTACACATGCTGACATTTTAACTTTTGTTTTTTGTCCAACCTAGAAGAAAAACTGAACTTTAATACTGCATTTTGTTAACATAATGTTTTTGATTTTTCACCGAGATGTAATTTTTACTTGTATATCTATTTTTATAAGAGACCATAAATAACATAGCTATTGGTCTTCTGTATTTTCATTTTTGATGAATAGTAGCATTTAAACAGCTTTAATCCTGGGAAATCACGTAAAAGAAGATCTCCAGTATATTTCTGCCAGATAAAGCACTATTTCCAGACTTTATTAAACACAGTATGTGTTTAATTCTTTCTCCAGGGACTTGAAATAAGTCTACCACGGAGTGGTAGACCTTTCTGGTCAGCGGGACAAGCACTGGTGTGTTGCAGGAATAGAGGATAAAGAATAATAAAACTAAAATCAGGAACATCAGCCTCAGAAACTACATGGCTGCCTCTGTGGGCAAAAGAAGAGGGAAAGGCTGTGCCTAAGATTCAGGTGAAGGAAAGGCAGGACTAGGAAACCTAGTGTTTAATGAACACCTGTTTCTGTAACGATAGCCCTTGTCACCTGAGGAGTCAGTCTAGGTCCTGGTAATTCTCATGTTCCCTCATCTGAGACTCAATCCATCTAGCAATAAACTGAGCAATCTCAGACATATTCTGTGAAAAGGTGTGTACCCCTGAGCAATTCCAGCTCTTTCAGGATTTGCTATTGCCAGAGCATTGTGTGCCTCCCTGAAATGGTTGGGATAGTCTGGTAAATGCTGCAATTGCTAAGGTGACATCCAGGGAGGTCTGCAGCTCTCTTCCAGCAGGACTCTGCTGTTCAGAAGCAGTGAGGAAGCTACTGAAAATGTCACTTAAGTGTACACCTGTACTTTCACATATAGCATGGGCTACATAGCACAGCAGCGGATGTCTTCATGTGAAACCAGTCCTAAGCCTATTCCCAAGCTGCTTTGGCCAAGTAGCCTGGAGACTCTTTTGTCCCAACCCCTTGAGGTCACCCTCCTGTATAGCAATTTTTTTAATCTCCCTTCCTCATCATTCACTGGGAATGAACTTTATATTGATTGTAGCAAACAGCCAAAGCCCTCTGAGGTGAGGTGCACTTGGTGAGCATGAAGAACAGCGCTGACAATTGTGTAGATATTAGCTGGGAGAAATACAGGGGAGAAAATGGATGGGGAGATAGCAGTTTATACTTAGATAGAACCACACCTGTTGTTGTTCAGCCTCTAAAAGTAGGCAACTACTTTCATATGTAGCAGAAAACAGAGTTGTGACACTGACAGATCTTATCTTTATAGCTGGTGGGAGAAGACAAAGAGGACTGAGCAGGCAGAGAACCCACTGATATATGGAAGTAGGTTACAGCCAAAGTGATGGGAAAGTAAAAGTAGGCTTGTGGCACTAGGTAGAGTCCCTGGTACAACTGGTTGGTGTTGCTCTGGACTCACACATGATATGCAGAATTGATTGCTGCATCCTGATTTTGGGCTACTGCACTTAATGGCAGTGGGGACCCTTTCTGTGAGTGTAAAACAAAAAGTGGCTAGGAGGTGGATATTTGTTGATAGTTTGCTAAGTGCTGTTACACAAGCATGGTAGTTCATCACTGAGTGTCCCTGGTGGTGCAGTGGCTAAACCACAGCGTTGTCAACGCTGAGATCTGGGTTCGATTCCCGGTTAGGACACTCCCCGGGTAGATGGAGCTCGCTAGCCTTGTAAGGCAATCCATCTACGTCCTGAGGACCTCGCTGCCACCGTCCAAGCATGCTTGGCCCCGTCAGATGAACCTCAGGATTAAAGGGTGGGCTCAGTTCCGCGCACACTGTGTCTCACCTAAAAAATCCAATGCGCAGGCTGGAAGGTGGAAAGACCTTCCCTGGTTCTTCGTTCGCAAAGAGACTGGCCATTAGTTCATCACTGCACTTGTCAGTGAAGGTCTGGGTCTTCAAGAGGAGTCACGCTGTGGATTCCTCTGTGGTAGGAATATGCAAGGAATGGGGGTCTCATGTTATTACTATGGTTGCTTCAAGAGCCCTGGTCTTTTTGTTGCTTTGGCTGTAGTTTCATCAATAAACAATGCAATGGTTTAGGACTTCCGTAGTATGTGGATCTAAACGTGAACAGCGTGTTTGATTTCAAGGTGAAATCAGGCCTAAAATTCAAATTTCGTGCAAAATTTTTACCTGCATTTTTTGGTAAAATTCTTTTGATTTAATTTCTGTCTTGTCAGACTGGTACCAGAAAGCAGTAACTTAAGTAGTTTTGAATCTGATAAGGAAATGGCATGGTTTCAGGTGTGGGTACATTGTTTTGATTTATGTTTGTCCTGTAACAAAGGTATGTTTGGAAAGGATCTTCAGAGATACAGACTAATGGAAAAGACTCCTTACTATGCTATCAGCATCACAGAACCCTACTTCCTATCTTCAAATATTGTCATACTTGAACAAAGCCACTGATAAAGCGGTGTGAATTTGATAACTTTTAACAGAAAAAGTTAAATGAAGTAAATGACGCCACAGTAAATTTTTGCACTGGCTACTGAACCATATTTGGGTTTTCTCTGCTATAGCTGATGATGAAATGTGCAAGAAAAAGGTTTTACAAACACTGTAAATCCCATTGTGAGTTCATTAGTCAAATGAGAAAGCAGTTGTAATTTTAATAGGAATTTTTATATACCATCATAGGCCTGGAGCTGTAAACTTTAAATCCTTTATTTGAGTATAAGACTTCTGTAGCGATTAGCCTGGTGTATAATCTCATATAAATACTAAGGTAATTTGTTTGCCTCATGGCATTTCTGAAGTAAAGAGTGTATAGTATCACAGCAAAAGTGAGCAGTATGCTGCAAAGGAAACAGTTATTACTGTTTTACAATGATTGTTTCAGTTCATTTTCTTACCAGGATTAAATGGTGTATCTGAAAAACAGAAAGTTAAATTATCACATATATGAAAGTCTTTTCACATGCAGATAAAACAAAAATGAAGACATATGAAAGTCATGATTTTTTTTATATGTGCTCTATGTATGAAGAGTACACTGAGGTTCTGCAGCCTATATTTTTTTTAAAGTAAGAGCAGGTAATAAGAACTGTTCCTTCTGGTCTTCTGATGAGTATGAGCATTTGTGCATGTATGTTTAGTGGAAAGAAATTAAGACAGATAGATAGTATTTATTTACTTCTCTATTCACTCACATTTAGAACAGCTATAAAATGAACTCTCATTCAGGCTCATAACACATTTGCAGTTAACACATTTCCATTGTTGTATTGCTACACTCTGGCTGGATGAATTTGTCTTTCCTCAGTCAGATTTGGTATCACACCATCTTCCTGATTTCCCATTTTTGCAAAGTTATATTTCTTTAAGTCTCGACATTTTAATGTTAGTTGGTAAAGTCCTACAATGACGTCAGTTTCACTTGTTTTGCTTTCTTTGTGGATTTTCCTTTTAGTAATATTGCCTTCCATCATTTTCTGATATGAAGTCTCATATATTTGTGACAGCTAAATTGAATAATTTCCTTGCAAAATGTTAGTGATGCTTTGGAGGTGATGATCAGTCTATTTTGAAACAAAACTGAATTCTTGTGAATTTTGTGGTTGTGATATGCGGGAACGGGTGCGTGCATTTTAAGCAATTAAATATCCTGCATTTCACTTGGATGACACTAGATGGCCTTCCAAATATTTTTATTGTGGCTGTTCTATGCCATGATATATGGAGTAGTATGGTACACATAAACTTCATACCCAAAATATTATCTGGTGACCTGCATTCTGCTCTTTACTAGCAATGCTTGGGTACATAACTCTTCTGAACTAGTTTTCAGTATACCAAAGAACTATACTGCATCATCATTTTGGTTGTCTTGGCGGTAACCATTTATTGGTGTAGACAGCAGGGTTTTTTTTCTTTTAATCTTAAGATAGGGCAAATGAACAAATACTAGTTATTCATCTGTTGTGGCTAGATAAGGCAGATTTTTTTTTTATAAAATAATCTGTTTAAAAACATAGAGTTTTGATATTGTTAATTTTATTGACCAAAAATAAATAAAGTAAATAAAATGAGGTTTTGTCAGCATTTTTCTGAGAATGAATTATTCATTGCCAAAGTAACACTTCAGAGCTAAAGGTACGTGAAAATTAATCTTCCACTTCCAGCCACAGTTGTTGTTACTGTGAATCATTTCAGTGACGAAAAGCCCCTAAGTTCCAATTTAGCTCGACCCAAAGTGCAACCCACTCCCTTCTAGTTGGACAAGCTCAATTTCAGTATTAAAAAGGCTGTGAATAAAAATCCCTCTGAAACTACCTGATTGATAAGCTGAAGACACTATTAAGCTGGATCAGGCTATGTTCATCTAATGTGAAGGATTAAATTTGCCCACAGAGTTATTAATTTTTCAGTGCAACAAATAACAAGTTTTATTTTGTAAATTTGAATCCCTATATCTCCAAATTACCAAATGAGGCTTGCAGTTTATCAGATTGCTCATTTCTCATTGTGATTGTCTCGTCAGCATGCCCATTTTTTTCCTTGTATAATCAAATCCTTTGATACTTTTTCTTGTTGAAAACAACTACTGCTCAGTTCAGTATACTTCTTAGTGAGGATGTGGGCCAACTGCTATTGAAGAACGTGGAAAAAATTCCCACTGACTTGAGCTGAAATTGGATCAAGCTCACGGGAAGCTAATCAGCACAGGAAATATGCACATGCTTATGCTATTACTGTTTATTTGTGCCTAAGTTAACAGAGTATCAGAAAAACTTACAAATTAAGCTGCCTCCAAAAGTTTCCTAACTTCTCATAAATTGCCAGAATAGACTGACAGCACATATAAGTAAATCAGTGGTAACATCAGACATGGGGAGTCAGTGTATGAAGACACTTAATTTGGCCCCATGTTCTTTGTCTTTTCATGTGAACAAGCAAGACTGATGGACTCATGAATAGCAATTTGTGCCAGTCTACCAAGTCTGGGTTCTGCCTGAAATAAGGAGTTTTAGCATTCCAGTTATACAGAAATTGCAAGAAGATGACTGAGACAGGAAAGCAACTACACTTATTCATGTGTTCTTTCTGGTTTTATTTTTCATGTTTTTTCTTTTCTTTTTATGAAACATAAAGTGACAGCGAATTAAATCTTTGCTGATGTGCAGGCAGCAGATGAAGATGATGCAATATTTTGTCAGCCTTCTGGCTCCTGGAATCTTACAGTGGCCGCTGTCAAATTTGAAGTGGAGCTCTGGTGAGCTTCCAGTTGACTGTGATGCTGAAGAGACATGATCATGTAGATCAAGCTATATTTCTTTTATTCCACATCATAGCTCTATAATTTGCTAAAGACTGGATTGTACAGCTTGAGGTAAGCATAAGACTAGCTTATGGAAGACTAGCTATTCATTTAGCTGGAAAAATGCCTCAAAGTCAAAACCTTTTGTAATCTGTTTGTTGGATTTTTTTTTTTTCCAGTGAGATAGGCAATACTTTTATATGACCTATGTCTGGACTGGAAAACTAAACAAGGCCAGGGCACCAACCTGAGAACTAGCATGTGATTGACCATACAATTTATCTATTACTGTGCTGTTCTAGAGCAGGATGGGTCCCTTTGTGTGGATGAGGAGAGAAAGGAGAATGTAGCAGAAGAGCTCAATCCACACTGTGCTCTTTGCCTAAAGTCCAGATAGTGGGCCCTGGCCCATTTTGCTTAGTAGCAGACCACATGAGGGGCTCAGAAAAGATCCAGATTCTCTCATTCTTTCAATTAAAAGCTGGTATAAATTCTTCTGTGATACTTTCAAAAACTATAAGTTGGCTGCTTCTGTCAACATATTCTCAGCAACTTGCACATGACAAATAAGTAAAAGCTATCTAGAGACATCTGGCTATTGTCTCACAGTCTTCAAGAAGAATTTCAGATGGCTATAAGACTATTTAAATCAAGATGATCCTGGAACTACCTTTGCTCTCATAAGAGAGAAGCAAAATACTGCAAAGGGTATGCCAATGTTATATTTATACAATTATTTTTTAAAATTAAAATAATGTTATAATGTGAGCTAAAGTGCTTTCTGATGTTAAAAATACATATAATGTGGCATAAGATGGCAGTTATCTCTCAAGAATGACTCCTGGTCAGAGCTTAAGACTAATCAAATTAATTTCTAACCCCTTCTCTCATTCTCAGACTTAATTAATAGGTGATTTGTGGCAGCACTGGTTGCAAATGATTGCATATAAGCTTTTCTATATCATATATCAGTTCCAAGACGAAAAGGTTAAGGTCCTCTTGATTACACTCCCTCTTTCAGAACAACCTCCCAGTTCAAACATGAGTGCTTTTCTGAAGGAAAAGAGTTTTGATTTTGAAGCATTCCACACTATAGATTATGACATGTTGTAAAAAAAGATTGAGTAAAATATCCAACATTATAAGTGATGCTCAAAATAGGACTCAGATAAAAATAGATCATAGAATCATAGAATCATAGAATTATAGAATAGATTGGGTTGGAAAAGACCTCCAAGATCATCAAGTCCAACCCCTGATCCAACTCCAAATACTATATCATGGCACTAAGGGCCACATCCAATCTCTTTTTAAAAACCTCCAGGGATGGTGAATCCACCACCTCTCTGGGCAGAAAGTTCCAATGCCTGATTACCCTCTCCGTAAAGAATTTCTTCCTAACATCTAACCTAAACCTCCCCTGGCAGAGCTTGAGCCCATGTCCCCTTGTCCTATTGTTGGTTGCCTGGGAGAAGAGCCCAACCCCCACCTGGCTATAACCTCCCTTCAGGGAGTTGTAGAGAGTGATGAGGTCACCCCTGTGAGCCTCCTCTTCTCCGGACTAAACAACCCCAGCTCCCTCAGCCTCTCCTCATAGGACTTGTGCTCAAGTCCCTTCACCAGCCTCGTTGCTCTTCTCTGGACCCGCTCCAGCACCTCAATATCCTTCCTGAACTGAGGTTTTAAAGATTTCTTTTATTTCTCATTATCCTTCTCTGATTTGACTGGTAATAAATTCAAATAATGTCTTCAAGTTGAGACTGTTTCACCCTGACAGTAATCAGTGAGTGATTCCCTCCTGTCCTTATCTCAATCATGAACCTTTGTCATACTTTCTCTTCCCTGCAAAGTTGAGGAGGGGAGTGATAGAGCAGCTTTGGTGGCTACCTGGCCTCCATCCAGGATCGATCCACCAAAGGAAGATATCCTTCTTATTACTATTTGCATCTCTCTGTTGCAGACTCATCTCCAGTTACTGCTGAAGCTGTATGTAAACTCTTTTCTTCTTGAGACTCTCTTTACAGATTTTAGGGTTTGTTGCTGTTGTTGTTTTTTTCTTGATGCTTTTGTTACTGGCCTCAGGGACGAGAATGGTCTACTTTGTTGGTCAGTGAAGTAATAGCATACATTTGTCCTGCACTGTTAAAAACCTCCTTCCTCTGAACTTTTGCAGTTAAGTAACAGGGGAAGCTACTAAATTTGAGCTGAAGAACAGCTGCAGAGGACAGAGGCTAACATCATAATGCTTGAATAACTATACATGTAGTACCCAGATCTTGGTATTGAATACTCCTGTTTGCTGCACTCCAGCTACGTCAGAACTCATCCCTGGCCTAGTTCTGTCTTCTACAGGGGGAGAGGTGGGAGCCTAAATGTGAGTTCTCTCTTTCCCTTTTTTCAATAGAGATTTTTATAACAAAGGTGTCTTGGTATGTGTGACTTTACCTGCTCTTCTCAGCAGCCTTGGGTGGTTAAATGCTTTTACACAGAGAAATGCAGCAACTGCCAGCATAAGGATTATTTTAGATACACTTGATGTAATATGATGATTATCATAATGCTGCATCCAACTAGACCATGAAGAGGAGCATTTTCCTAAAACAGTGGTCTGAAGCAATCGAAGTACCTGTTCTCTCCTGTCATATTACACCTCTATATAAATTTATAGCCATTAACCATCTGGTTACTCAGGATTAAAGGGTGGGCTCAGTTCTGTGCACACTGTGTCTCACCTAAAAAAATCCAATGCGCAGGCTGGAAGGTGTAAAGACCTTCCCCGGTTCTTCGTTCGCGAAGACTGGCCATTATTATTACTTTCTTCTTATTTCGCCAGTGTATCTTTACGAGCAATGGCTAAGCCTGGATTGGCAACCAGAGAGCTTTGCAGCAGGAAGGACAGCAACAAACTAGTGAATGGAGCTGTATGTATCAGCCATAAACATGGAGAAAGCCTTTCCTATTTGCAGTGGGGCTACTTCTTCCCTCCTGTTGGACTGATACTGCTAGAAGCAGTAGGACTCCATGTAGGTTAGTGGATAGCATGTGGCAGAGATTTCTTTCTGCCCCTAAGATTAAGCATTGTGGTCACGCTTACATTTACATGGTTAAAGTCTTTTCCTCCCCAGAATAGGGTGAATTAATCTATTCTGTCTCTTGTGAGTGATTCTCTAATGAGCCCTTTCCCCTGCTATGTGAGGAAGCCTGCTAACAATTGAACAGATTGGATGATGGCAAAATAAGATTCAAACCTATGACTTAGCACTGTTCACAACACTACAGATGTCCTAGAGATCCTCAGCACCCAAGTTTTTTGAATTAGAGAGACAGGACTGCAGGTAGAGCTCTGCCAGGAAAGGGTCCTGCTAACCCCTGTGCTGTTCATTAACCCATCATCCTGCCCAGGAAGGGGCTCCAAGCTGAGCTGGGCAGCTGACACAGCAGTGTAGTTTGCAGGGCTAAAAACCCTGCAGGATTGCTGTGTTCTGCTGGCTGTGCAATTGAATGGGTTTTACCACTTCTGAGTAGAGTCTTAGTAATAATGTATTGTCTCCTCCAGCCCAAGGACTAAACTCTACCATTGGAAAGTCTCTGTACCTTGAATAAAAAATGTGGGGAATGACAGAATAAACAACAATTGGAAAAGAATTAAGATATTGTCACTGATACAGTGTAGTTTTAATAGAGGAATTATTTTTGTAAAGTGATTAACTTCTAATTAGAACATCTGAACATATTTAGAAAGAAACAAACATGAATTTCTGTGTATTTTTTTAATAGCTAAAAGAACAGTCACATAGGGAAGAAAATCAACAGATGGAACCTAATCCATAACATTAAAAAGATCATTTAATCTGTTGCTCCTTTCAGTACATCCCTTTGAGTGTTCAAGATGTTGATTCAGGTATTAAGCACACTGAGTATTTAAGATCCCCCTAGCATGAGTGAAGTGCAATTTATAGTTTGAAAATCTTTTATTTCCATACCCTTTCACATAAATGCACACATCTCCTTCATACCCAAGATCAATGCAGTGGGTTTCTGTGGCTGGGTTGTGGTAGCGGGGGGTGAGGGGGGGTGGCTACAGGGGTGGCTTCAGTTAGAAGTGCTAGGAGCTTCCCCTGTCCAGTGGAGCCAATGCCAGCCGGCTCCAGGAGGGACTTCCTGATGCCGAGCCAATTAGGAGTAATGGTAACACCTCTGTGATGACATATTTAAGAACAGAAGGTTGTGACACAGAAGTCCAGTCAGGGAAGAGCAGAGTGAGAACATGGGAACAACAAGGTAGACACCAAGGTCAATGCAGAAGGAGGGGCAAGAGGTGCTCCAGGCCCTGCAGCCCGTGGTGCAGACCAGGGAGGAACTGCTGTGCTCCTGCAGCCCATGGGGGACCATCGGGGTGCAGAGACCCACCTGCAGCCCGTGGAGGAGCCCATGCTGGAGCAGGTGGATATCTAAAGGAGGCTGTGACCCTGTGGGAGGCCCAGGAGGGAGCAGGGTCCTGCCAGAGACTGCAGCCCATGGAAGGGGAAGCCCATGCTGGAGCAGGTTTTTCCCGGGTAGGACTGTGGCCCATGCAGGGGACCCACGTCAGTACAGCTCATTCATGAAGGACTGCACCCCATGGAAAAGTTACTCACGAGACTGCAGTTTGGGAAGAACTGTTACCTGAGGGATGGACTTCCGTTGGAGAGGTCCATCAAGGATCCTGTTAGTAATAAATTTAAATAAAACCCCCACTTGGAGTCTGTTTTGCTTTTGAAGGTAATCAGTAACTGACATCTCCCAGCTCTTATCCCAGCTCATGAAACCTTTGCTGTTTTTTTCTCTCCCCTGTTCAGTTGCAGAGGGAGAGTGAGAGACCAGCTTTAGTGGGTACCTGGTGTCTGGCCAGGGTCAACCCACTACAATCTTGCATCCTCAACAGTATTTCTTGCAGATATTTCATTTATATTTGATTAATTTGTATAGAAATGTAGCAGTTTCTTGTTGAGTCTGCCTTCTGAGTTCTCCTTACTTGTCTATACATTTAGTTTTCTTTTTGCTTTAAAAAACAGCTGTTTCTGCGCTGTTCAGATGTTACTCTGAACTGTTCCCTTTGTTTTTTAACTATGTTATATATGACTCAGTCCTATTTATTATCTTTTAGCACAAAATTATTTAGATGCAAAGTTTCTAGGTTTCTGGAGTGAAATAAAGGTGTCCCTTTACTACTAAGGAAAAAGATGCTGGTACAAACTGGGAAATAGGAAAGTCTGTGTCCACAGTGTCAAAATCTCTGTTGGTCCAAAGCAGGTTACCTGCATTGAGACTATCTTCAGAGAATAGTCCTTGGCTGGGAATAGTCCATGGCCCACACTATCAAACTGTGTCCAAGAACTCTTTGGATGTGCACATAACCTGGGCCAAAAATCTGGTAGCAGCAGTTTAACCGCAAAGAAAATCAAATTACAGTGATTGGGATGGCTCTCCAGTACTGTTTAATTTAGATGTAACCAGAAGTTGCCATTCCTTTCCACATGGTCATGCAACCACAGTAAACAGGTGTCAGTTGTTTTATCATGTTAAAAAGTGGTTAAAGTTCTGCAGGTGCTCTTTTGTCTTCTTATGCAACAGAAAAGATGTGGCATATTACATGCACACAGGTAGTCTTGTGGGCTGGCATGCATCCATAGATGGGGTTCTTTTCCCATCACATCTCTGTGCTCTGGTGAACCTCTCTCACATTTGCAACACAGGGATCTAAAATGTCATTCTTCTTGACAAACATTGCCAATACATACTGTGATTTATAATGCCTTTTTAAAAACTGTATCTATTTTCTAATATATGAAGGACCCATATTTCATAAAGATCTGAGTTTTCATTTCCTTTGTGCTCTCTGAAGCTTTATTTCAAGAAAATTGAATTTTTATAATGTTCTTTCTGAAATACCTGTACTTTACTAGATTCTTCTGTGTCTGAAACAATCAACTGAGATTGCATTTCTTTGTTTTGTTTTCTTCAGTTGGTATTGGCAACCTCTGATCTTTCAGCCTTTTGTAGATTTAATAAGTGTGTAATGGGTAATTAATGAAAGAGAAGTGCTGCTTTACCACAAGTTTATCTAGAAAAGTTTAGGGACAAATGCTACCTAGACTGAAAATTCTTCTGCCTTGTTTTTGTTGAACAATTTTCTTCTGTATAGTCTGCAAAATATTTAGGTAGGTACATCTCCTGGACAGTACTAATCACTGTAGGTCTCCTTGCTGGCTCTCCAAATGTGCGATAGAACTCACTAGTCCTCACACAAGCAACATCCTAACATGATTAGAGACTCTAAATCATTTTAACACGCTGCTACACCCAGTACTACTCTGCTCTGCCATACTAATAGGGTTCTGATTTGATGACATTAGGAAACAGAAAATTCATAGTCTTTCAAGGTTTTGTTCCATTCCTTAACCACCTTCATTGCTAAAAGATGCATCGTGTTCCTAATTTAAATTAATCTCCTTTGACTTTCGGTCAGTACCATTTTTTATTTTGCTTAAGTATTTTAATATCTGAAATTCTTCTTGTAATTCAGTGCTACAATCAGGTCTCCTTTCACTTTTGTTTGTTTGTTTGTTTTTCAATAATACACAGTATTCATAATTATTAATTCAATAATTCTGGTTTTGTGAGATATGTTCTTAAACCTCAAATAATTTTGAAGCTATTTGAGAAACACTTCTAACATCTTCTATGCATGAGAACTTGAAAACTTTAGAAATGCATTTGGATATAAAATGACTTCTTTTGTTGTCTATTTTCTTGTTTATCACTAGATTAAATCTATTGTGGAAGAAGTTAGCCTATTTCAAATTACTCACCATCAATAGTCAGGGTCAGATGACCAGAAGAAAGATCTATTTTACACACCAGATTTAGAGTCATACTTCTGTGTCTTGAACTAGATGCATTGAAGAAATTTGCATGTAAAATTGCTTATTTGCTGTTGAGAATATCTATTGTACTACCTGTAGAATTGGAAGCAGTCTGTATGACTGGAAAGTAAGAAATGTAGCATGTCTATGTGTATACATTTAAGAAAACAAAAAAAAATTACTGCCTACAGACTTGTTATTGTAACCTACATAATACAGAACATTTTGTAACAGTTACAGAAGTGAAGAAGAGCTTGAGATGAAGAAGTAAATAAAAATGAGGTAAAATACAACACAGTTTTAACAAATACAGAATGGTGAGGGTAATGTGATACTTTCCTAAGAGTAGATAACTGATTTTCCAGACAAGTGAACTGCAGCAGATCTCATCTATCTAGAATACAATGCAGCCTTTGAATATAGTGCCTCATGAGAGGTTATTAGTTCAACAGCAGTTCAATGTGTGTAAAGATCTGGATAAAAAAAAGACTACATTGGATGAAGTTGAAAGGGGAACTGTTGGGTTGAAAGGAAGTCATCACACAGAAATCTCTCAAAGATCTGTCTTCAGAGTATTTGTTTAATATTGTCATAAATAAAATCAACAGAAGTAGACACATGCTAGAAAAATTACTAAAGTCACAAAATAACAAGAAAGCAGGAAGAGAATATAACTTGGTAGGGAAACTGAATGACCCTGAGAACTGAGAGCAATAGTATTACTATGAGAGTATTAATAGGCAGGGAGTGTAGTCATGAGTTAGGGACTGAAAGTTGCCGAGGTAATGACTCTTTATCTGTACAAGACAGAGAATAAAAAATGTGGACATATGCGAAAAGAACAAGCGCTACCTGAGCACATTTTGAGCAAAGTATTTCTAGTGGAGGTAGAGAGTTACGTGTCTCATAAGACTTGTGAGCCTTAGTGTTCAGGACTGAGAAAGATTTATTTGTAAAATTTGGAACAGATGGAAAGAAAGATTGTCAAACGCCAGGAAGATATTCTTTGAGGAGAGGCTGGAAGGAAGGCTTTCTTGCTTGGTCTTGCAAAATGGAGATTGAAAAAGGTGATTAATCACCAGTGGGGGGAAGAGAGAAGATGTATTTGAGTTAAATTAGTGTTGGCACAAGGACATAAATTAATTTAAATGGGAAATTAGGAGGAACCTGAGGTTTTCCTGAACAGTGAATGGTGTGAAAATTTGGAACAGCCTTCTAGAAGAAAGGAGGCAAAATCTTGATCTATTTTAGTGTAACTGTAGCAATTTATAAAAAAGAGTGTGTTGTAGGTTGTCTTCGCTAACAGATGAGTACAGTTGATAATCCAGGTGATATCTTGAGCATGGTGTCATGATCACCACCTTCCATTCTGGAGCTTATTGACTTCATTTTCAGAAGAGCATAACATCAGACAGGCTTTGCAGTGTGTTCTCTGAAAATGTTGCAGCTCTGATAATGACTCCAGTGGTCTTAATAAAATTAGGCTCAAATTTAGTGGCTCAGGCTCACTCAGGAGGCACACTGCAGAGCCAGGTTTTAAATGCAAACTTTCAAAGTCCTAGATACATATCTTAAGTATACAACTATCCTTTTGCTTACATCTTTGCATTTATATCTCAGTCTTAATTTATCATAAAACTTCCTTTCTAGCAATAATCTAAGTGGAAGATCAAGAGAGATTGGTTTTTGTCCACTGTTGTGATTTAATAAAATCCACAGTACAGAAATTACACAAATTCATTCCTGGTTATTGAAACACAAATGGATATTTGCTTACAATATGTTCAGGAATTGTCTGTTGTTGCAATGGGTGTTTGATTTTCAATGCTTTTAATGGAGGCAAACTTGCATCCCGTTTCTGTGAACCTATATTCTGCTTGAAGAATAATTGGTTATCTCAGGGGTATTAAAATGACTCGAGATTTCTTGTTAATTATGTTGAAACTTCATAATGCCTTTAAGAAGGGTGACTTCATTACTTTCAAACTTCTTATCTCCTTGGAGCTTAGGAAATTCAGAGAAACACCTTGCATATTATTATTATTATTAGTACTAAACAGTATTTCTATGCTATATACATATGTTGTCTTTTTTATTTTGTTAAAAAGTAAAGAATATTTGTAGTAGGAGCAGCACTGCTTCAGTAAGCAGGTTTGAGGGAAAATGGAACTTTTTTTTTTTTGTGGAAATTTCTTTTGGAGAAATGTTTTTCCACTTTGTGCCATGCAAATCCATTCTGGCGTAAAGCAGGGAGATGAAAAAATAACATATTCCTGAAAATTTTTAAAGTAGTATAATGAGTATCTAAAAGGCTTGCAGAGTGAAATCTGAAACTTCAGGCAATCACACAATTAATTAATGTACTCATAAAGAGCATTAGCAGCATCCTTTCTATCTTTTTAAATATTTCACAAATTTTATGTGCAAGTAGGCAGTCCTAAAAATTAATTTATAAGAATTTTCTTTGATTCAGGGGACCTTACCATAAACTGATATGTTTTAAAAAACGTATTGGATTCTTGTAGCCAAACGATAAAACCAACTGCCTCTCAAAAACACGTGCTGTAAAACTGATTTATTTTTCTTATAGGGTAGAGGGCCAATTGGTTTGAAAGAAAAGGCTGTAGATTATTGATTTTAATCTAGAAATAAATTAAATGTCTACTCCTTATATTGAGTTTGATTTACAAATTATAAACTATTATAAAATTACATTAAAGAATTTTAGTTTATTTTTGAGGTAATTTTGAATAACTGCTTCTCAGTTAAAGAGAGCTGCTTTTGAGAGCAGCAATTTTCTTGGCAGGACACATACCACTTGGTACATAAATATCAGTAATTTACTTTGGATAAAGAAACTCACAAAATCAAACGGCATTTCAATATTTTTTAAATATTATTTATTATTCTTGTGTGTTTGACTGTTTTAGACTACAAAGATTCAGTCATAATGATCAGGAGAAAAACCCTCCAAGTTGCATCTAGTTACCAGTTTCATATGTTTTTTTTATGTATTAGAGTTCAGTGGCTTGAGAGTACCTAAAGTGTAACTTTCCCTGGTGGAAAAGTCTTTAAGACAGATATGTAAGGTAGGTTAGACCGCTCATGCAGTTTAGATTTCATAGACTTCTGCAAAAGGCTGACAGATATACAGCACATTTTTAATGTGATAGCTGAAGGTCAGAAAGGATGCCATGAAGAGCTTAATATTGCTTATGAACATAACTGATGCCAAAGTTTTGAGTGTGAGAAGATCATGCTTCTGAAATTTACTTTTTAATCTCAAATTTATAAATAAGTAAATTATTGCATTTACCAAGCAATGCATTACTAAAGCTTCTCAAGTGTATTATGTTTAAATAAAACTGAAAATGTAATTTTTGCTTGACTACCCCTTTAAGTTTTTTAAGACATTACCATGTATAGGAAACTGAATATCTTCAAACTCTCAAAGAAAAGAACAAAAAAAAAATTTAAAACATACATTTTCCATGGCTATTTTTACTCTGAGAGACAGTGAATAAATTTTATTTAGTTTTCACACAAATACAAAAAAAGACCAGGTCTATGATTTATATTAATTCATATTCAATGGCATCCATCTAAATGATCACATTCTGTGCCCTATAAAATTCTGACTTCTTTTGAAGCATATTGGTATTGAAGAGAAGGCACAGGTGTCTACTAATGCAATGGCTATTAAAATTTACTAATTTTTTCTTGTAAATGAATACAGTGCATTTTATTTGCATACATATTGGCCATACAGAAACCATTTATATCTCGTAACACTGTATTGCTGGTTAAAATGCAATTTTCTTGCAAATCTGGAAGAATTTATCTTCTCAGAGACATGTAGAATTATCTTCAAATGCTTACATTAAAGGGAAATTCCTGTGTCTTTCTGTAAAACAGATGAAGAGCAAGCCAGAAGGTGGGCTGTATGCAAGTGAGTTGTGTCTATGCTGTTTTCACATCTATGCTTCTGGGATGGCATCCATTAGCTCCCATTGTAAACTTTTCCTAAAGCAGCTAAGAAATTTTAAGATTTATGCCCTCATTGCTAGCAAAAATAGATAATGAAAACCCCAACAGACCCAAACCATTTCTCATAAGGCTATGGTCCAAAGTCTTATGTTATGGCCTGAAATGTCACTTCTTGGCACTAAAAAAAATAAACACAATTAAAACCTGACAGATGTTTATCTGTGCTGGAAAGGAAAACAAGGCCAGGACCTGTTTTCTGACCATGAGTCTGATGGGTACAGCTTACCTTGTGTCTATATAACTAAATCCTACTCTCATTCCTCCTTTCCAAACCAGTAGACCCCCTAAATCAGCAGCTGTGGGAATAGTCCCTGGCCTATGTAGCCCTAAACTTGCTCCTAAGCTCTGTGTGGCTGCAGACTGGGCCACACCAATGCTATTTGGCCCATGCCAAAATCATGCCCAGGAGTGGCTCTAGCAATTTAGCAGCAGGGGCAACTGTGAACCTTGTTCACAGTTGAGTCCTGATTATGTTTATTTTGCTTTTAAAGACAACTGGGATAAGGGCAGAGAAGAGTAGCTTGTCCTGGAAGCACCTGGGGTTTCCTCTTTCACCTGTGAGCTGTGTGTCAGGTCAGACCCTCATCCTAGGTCTTCACCGATGCTGCGGTGTCCAAAGACCATGTCTGTGCCCACAGTCTTTGCTGGTGCAGATGTCTGTGCCTGTACCTGTGGATCTCACTGGTCCTGACCATGACTTGACTCACTGACTGGCCCTTGGACTTTCCTCATCACCATAAACTTATTTAGAGATCATGAGGCTCTTGCACGACTGGGGTGAACATAACTCACCTGCTCTGCTCACCTCATTTGGGGGCTGTGGGACAGGGCCTGATTAGTGTTGCAGGCTTTCAAATGCAGGAGACCACATCTGAAAAGGGAAATCTGTAGTCATATTCCCACTGATGTCACCACTTGCAAAGTAGTAGCTGGAGCCATTGGCACTCTACAGACCGTCCCAATTTTTGTTCTACAATTGTAATACTGCAGCCTGTCAAGGCACGTTTCAAATCACAACTTAGGTCATTTGTGTGCAAGTGTGCACAAGTAGTCAAGTATTTCCTAAGCCTGAATCTTATAATTTCATCTGCTAATGAAAATATATAATAATAAATATATAGTAGATAATAAATATATAATATAAATATAGTAATAATATATAAAATATTTTTATTGTTACATTACAATGCTTAGGTCTACATGACCTAAAAACATTAATTGAAACACTGATCTCATGTATGCCCATTTGCCAACCTCCCACAGCTTACACACTTGTAATTTCAGCATCCATTCAGAGCATGTACATGCTCTGCAGTGTAACATCTCTAACTTTTACTCAATCCCCTTTTTATGCACCCCAGGGAAGGTAATGCTGTACTTCTCCATCTCTACAAACTTAGAATACCATTTCTCTTTCCTCACAAAACATAGGAACAGCCATTCTGCCTTTGGGGTAGTATTCTCAGGAAATGCCTTCTAATATTCATCTCTGAATCATGTCTTGAACAGTTCCATCAGTTGTTGTAAGAAAGTGATAATGACGGTAATGGATCATCTTTCTTATTACAGGGCAAGATGAGAATCCTTCAGAAAAGGAGTGGTCAAATCATAGGGTTTCTTGAAGACAAAACCCATAATTATAAACTATTCTCAAATATGTACAGATAGTTGCTTCAGTGATCAGGTTGCAGGAATTATGTGGAAGTGTTATAACTCAACATATTTGTAGCAAGCATGTAAACATAGTACTGTCGTATGGGACATACAGACTTTCAGCCCAACCTGCTCTTATAAGAACATCTAATTACTTACTACAATATCTTTTAAAATTAGTATTTTAAGTTTAAGGATAAACCATGAAATTCTGCTTGAATATAATAATAGTTGTACATGTATACTTGAATAGGAAAAGTTATATTTGTCACGTCTTGCTGTGCTTAAATTTAGTTCAGTAGCACCAAGTTCCCACAAAAAAACCCCCACAAAACAAACAAACAAACAAGCAAACAAACCAACAAACCCACAAACCCACCCAAACATACATTAATTGTAGTTCTTAAGACATCGTTTTTCCAAGTGTATAATTTGAAAATCAGGACAAGTACACATTTCATACAACTGTGTTTTCAGGAAAAATGTAAAAAGAGGGGACAGAAAGAAAGCCTTACAGTGACTCCATCCAGTAACTCTTTTGGCAATCAATGGCAAAAGTCAGAGGTTCTTTATTTGTCTTTAAAGTCAGTTGAGTAACGAAACTGCTGTAAAAGTATCCAGAGCTGAGAAGTCAAATATTTATTAACACTGAAGGAAAGACTGAGCTGATTACTCGGCTTTCAATAGGATTTTAGATTCCTCTTTCAAATAAAATACGATCAATATAATCTGTCAGAGCAGTCCTCAGTTTATTAGATTCTTCTGTTTAGGAGGTCTTGGCAGAGTTTAATTTGTCTTATTGGTTTGTGTTGCAGTACTAAGGGTAGAATATTCTAGAACTATATTTAAGGAGTGATTACTACTCTTCTTCCACCTCAAATAGCAATCCCTAATGAAATAAATACATGGTATTAAGTTATTTTCATATCAGACTTCCACACTTCATTTCTGGAGTTCTAAAAATAATTATTAGTCTTGGCGAAACTTTATTCGTAAAACTGAAATTAATGTGCACTTGGTGATACAACACTGAGAGAGAGGACTAAGGTAGGAAACTTTAAACTCTATTTATAGTTGTTTTTTTTTCATATGTCTTTTTCCTGCAGTTTCATGGAGACTTTTAGAATGACATTAAGCATAATTCCATTAACACCGTAACTACTTCTAATAAAGTATTGCAATTATGTAAATATATGTGCTCTAATTATGTGATTAGACCAACAGTAATTATGTATATGCATTGCCAATTATAAGTTAAAATTACATTAAAACCAATGTCACTCAATGCAAAGAACACAAAGAAATTTAGAGATGTGGAAATGTAAAATATGAAAATGCATGTCAAAGGTTATTGCAAGCCGCTTACTCATATAAATGAACACTGCTCCATGTTATTCATGTCCTTTTTATGTTTCCCAACCATTGCAATATGTAGGATTACTTTTGTTGCAGTCTATCTTCACGTGTTCAAATATACTGTCAGGGGAGTAATGCAAAGTGAGACAACACAACCATATTTCTCCCAAGAATTCTCTGTTAGTTAGAATTCCTCTTTAAGGTAAACCAACCCTCCTTATGGGTTCTTCTCCAATATGATTTAAAAATATGTTGTTGGTAATTAATGGGTTAGAAGTGCCCTCAAGGCTAAAGCTGCCTTAGGTACTAAGGGCTGGGAAATTCAGATCTTACTGTCTAGTGCTGAGACTAGATAATTTCCGGGACTGACTTGTTGCCATCAACACTGAACAGAGCTTAAACCCGTTGTTTCACCTGTTCACAAAATTGATTTGCTTTTTATTGACAAATTTCTGTGATACCAAATATTTTCAAGCAAAATACGTGGGAGTTTATTTCCTGTGACATGCCTGTTTTAAGCACCATGAACTTACGAACTCTGATTGTAAAGGACTTTATATGCCTTGCCAGCTTGTCTCCTGAAAGCATGAGAGGACTCTTGATTTATATAGATACTCACTTTATTTAACTAAATGAGATAGTGTTATTTATTTTTGATCTATAACCACACAAAAATCTTTGAAGTAATATATCTTGTTTTTCAAGGAGTCATGACATGTAGACAGAGGTGGCTTAAACGGTTCATTCAGATTTAGAAGCTGTAATTTATCAAATGCAACATACATAGAGAAATTAGCTTGCTGCAGCTAATGCAGTGAACTGAATGTTATCCTCTCCAATTCCATCTCCTTTTAACTAAGGGCATATACAGCTGCAGATTTACAATATTTGGGAGCATCAGCAATTTTTGCAACTTTAATTTGTCACTTTTAGGTGAAAAGAGAAACTAACATATGCCTAGAGGATTTTCCTATTTAAGACACACTGCAGCAGGCGCAGCAGGCACAGCAGAGAGAAGTTTATTTTCTTCATAAACCTAATCCTACTTTACAGAGCTGTAATGCCAGGTTGCGGGTGAAGAAATACTAGCCACATGTAAAAGCTTTTTTCACAGTTTAATAAGCCTGACAATAAAACTTTATTTTTATTTTCTGTATGAAATCAATTGCATCAAATGCAATTCATTATGCTTTGCTCTGCATAACTTTTGTGTAACATATCTGTTCGTAGAAAATTATTTCATTGTGGAAATCATGCATATATAACCAAATTTATTGTTTTAGATCTTCTTTCATTCCGGGCAGGATTCAGAAGACTGCAGAGGAGACTGAGCATAAATTTGGTAGAACAATGATTATTCTGGGCAGAGGAGATATTCCACAGATAGAAGAATATGCCCTGTTGATTATCTGTGGTGCACAGAGAAGTAATAGCAACATGGTGTGGAAAGAAGTTTGGTATTAGCTAATGAGTACATAACCAGGTTTTTTAGTGGATGACATTTTGTTTAAACCTATTTGGCTGCAAGTGATTATATGAAGTTATATGAAGAAGTCCATTTTTGGTCATGCAGAGAAACACTGAATTTAGAGGTATCAGAATTCTGCAAAACAAATTAATATGGTCCAGATTGACACTGAAACGTTAGGCTGAAGAAGACCAGCTTAGGGCAAAGTAACAGATGTTTTAAAATGTATTAATAGGCAGAGAAGTGTGGAAAAAAAAAAGTTTCTTTAAAAATCTCTTGAAAAGCTTATGAGAATTTCACAAATAATGACATGTTTTATTAATTCTCAGTAAAACTTTATAGAACAATGAAAAACAGTTCGTCATGTTAAATGGAAGTTTTGATTATAAGAATATTCAAACTGAATTTATAACAATTTTCTAGATAATTTATATAATTTTAAATTTGTCATTTAAATTTGTATAAGAATGTTTGCTATGTCTGTTTATATATAAGGAGTGCCCAGATATATTTTATGGATTCATATGAAGTAGAATTTTGATATATGAAATCTACAGCTTTTATTAGAAGAAAGCATCATCTTATTTGTGTGGTGCTTGAGGGGTCAGAAACATGAGGCTACATTTCATGTGTCTTTTAACTAGGCTGCTTACCAGCCGACATTATTGTTTGATAAATTACCTATATCCATCATTATCAAGCTCTGCCTTAAATTTGAAGGTCAGTGGCCCCCTGCATCATGATTCACGAGACCTGACATTCCCTCATTGCTTGTGGAAATTTCCCCTCTGTTATGTTGCTGACCCAATCCATGCTTCCATTTTTGCTTGCAGTTGTGCCTTACATTATTGTTTTTACTGATCGATCTCCATCTCTCCTTGGTATGTCCCTGAAATATTTCAGCTTGCTCTCCTTGATGTTCTGGGAGCAGTAAACGGTTCTTTCTGCACTGCTGCAATATATGCTCATTTGTCTTCTCTGCTGCTCTGATGTCTTCAATGTATATCAGCCACACAGAATCTCAAAGGACTCTGATAACTTCACATTTGCTGCCTTGAGGATCCAGCTTTCACAGCTATACCTAGCAATAGATCAAATTGTCAGTGATTACACCAGCTTGACCTTTATGAACAGGTCTCCAACCTACCCTTTTCTCTCCGAATACCTTTTAATTTAACATCTGCTGAATATGGCACAGCCAGTCTTATCCAGATGTCACCTTGTTCAGATGTTGCTATCTTTATGCATAATGAAGACTAGGTGGTTCCTATATTTTTCCACCTCTCTCATACTTCCTTTTAATCTAAATGATCTAATGTCTTCCTTTCTTATCCTTTATGTCTGTGCTTCAGTGAAAGTGTCAGACCCATATTTTTTAATATGGGTTGGTTTATTTCTATGCCAATACTCTAGAATTATTGTAAATTTAACTTGAATTTTAAATAGAGTAAAATTTTGGACCCAGATTGAAAAGTCTTCTCTGGCAACCTTTTTTTTTTTTTTTTTTTCCAAGTATACTTCTGAAGTCTCTAGTTTAGAGAGATCAGAAAATTAAACTCATAGTGTGATTCTTCCACATTTGGGAATTTCCAATTTTTTAGTAAATGACTTATATTTTCTTTCAGAAAAAGATTTTTTTTTCACTGAAAAATTAATGAAATAATTTCAATACATTATGTCCATAAAGTCTATTGGATAATGGATCATACTTTTTCAGGAGACTGATAAAAAAGAAGGCTCCATAGTGAGATATGGCAGGAACTTGTTTATGTCATATCTCTATCCATGACTTGGAGGAACTGGTGGAGTGCTTGCTCCTCCAGTTTGGAGATGATCTCAAATAGCAGTGGGACAGCTGATGTACTAAAGGCTGCCTGCCATTCGGAGAGAGGTGGAGAGGCTGAAGAAATGGGCTGACAGCAACCTCCCACAATTCAGTAAGGACAAAAGCCAAGTTGTACATGTTGGAAGGAAGAGCCCCTGGCAGTGATACAGGTGGAGCCTGCCTGCACAAGGCACAGCTCTGTTGAAGAAGAACTGGAGGTCCTGGTGGGCAGTGAACTGAGCCTGAGACAGCCGTGAGATCTGGCAACAGAGAAGCCAAAATTGCCCTAGACTCTTCTAGCAGGAACACCACCAGGAGATCAGGACCAAGTGATTAGCTCCCTCTGCTCAGCTCCTGTTAAACCATATCTAGAAAACCACGTACAATATTGGATGCCCACTTCAATAAGTCCTTGATAAACTGGAGTGAGCTCAGTGAAGGGCCACTGAGATGGTCAGGGGGTCTAAAGCACTTTCCTCTGAGAAGAGACTGAGGTAGCTGGGCTTAGGCTGATGGGAACAGAGAGGGTTTTGGGGGAGCCTGGCAGCACCCTCAATGCCTGGAGGGACGTGACTGAGCAGATGGAGGCAGGCTGTTCACACAGCAGTACCTGGCAGGAGACAAGAGTCATCAGGTCTAAGATGAAATGAGAGGTTCAGTCTGGAGAAAATGAGAAACTTTTTCACCATGAGAACAGCCAAGCAGAGGGCATGTTCCTCACAGAGGCTGTGCCATTTCCATCCCTGGAGATTTTCCAAGACAAACTTGGATAAAGCTCTGAGCAACCATGTCTGATTGCTAACTTTGCTTTGAATATGAGGCTGGGCTAGACACCTTCTTAGATCCCTTCCAGACAGAATTATTCTGCAATTCAGTGATGACTGTAATTTGAAGCCACTGTCACAAATTCACTTGCTAATACTGCAGCAGAGTATCAAAAGGAAGCAATTGAAACGACTCAAAACTATGTGAGCAGAGCTCTGATGCACCCATTATCTGTCTAGAAATGTTATAACTGTGTATCAGCACATACAGCTGCAATTTGTAGATCACTTCTTAAGGTATGTAAGATATGACTCATGATCTCTCTCTCTCTTCACTTTTGGCGTTTATCCCCTAAGGGATAATGTACCTCTGAGAGTGCTTTTTCTATTAACAGACACTTTTGATAACTCTTTTCTTTATCTGAAGTGCAAGGTTTAAAGGTTGCAATCACACATCCACAGAGTACAATTTTGGATTTTTTGACAAGAATTGATACGGAGGTTTTTTCCCTTTTTGTGCTTTCTTAGAAATATTTGCTAATTTTTATTCATTATTATGTAAGTTTATTTAATAGTTATTATGTAAGGATACTTTATAAGTATATAATAATTTTCTTCTATTGCTTGTATAAGCTTGTATTCCTTATTTCTTGAAACTTACTGTCTTCTGTAGTATACTCTTCCACTCTTGTGTTAAACTGCATTCCGCATCCTGACTGCCTGAGGAAGATAGTCACAGCCCCTGTAACTGTCTAGACTCAAGAAGCCAAGCTCTTTTAGCCCATCTTTTATGACAGACAATACATGCTTATCTCAGCAGACCTTTTTTTATAACTTTTATTTGGTCAAATGGTTCTTCAATATTTGTGATCAACAACACTTGCTGGACCACTTTTTTTTGCATTCGTACACTAGTAATTGGTATATTGGTATGCCTAAAAATACCTATCCTGGTGCAACGTAGCAAAATATGTCTTTTTTTAATGAGTTCTTTCAGCAATTAATTTATGCACTCAGGTCTGTTTTCCTTTCTTCCTTTGCACCTGACTGAATTCCCTACTTAATACAGAAGTTTTATCTCAGTTCCCTAATGCACAACCGTGCATTCCTCATGTTTTTATTATATTAGTTCTCAACATCAGCTTTATCTCAGAATGATACTAAACTGTCTTCTCTAATTACATTGTAGGTTATCAATGCATTTCATAAATACAATTTTCTTTTTCTGTAAAGATAAATACTGATAAAAATAAGTATGCTAAGTCCTAAAAATAGCACTTTAAGACTTTAACTGACAGTTGTTTCATTTCAGTTCTTAAATATAGTTTTCCTGTATCCTACTCTTTACTCACTTCATTTCTTTCTCAGAAGTTCCTTTATCCTCTTAATTCGATTAGTGTTTCTTACACTTTCATATTTATCTAATGATTTTCAGGTCCCATATGATGTTTTATGAAAATCCAAAGAGATGAGATCTACCTTTTTGACATCTAAATTTGTACAAAGGTCAATTATATTCTGAAAGAAAGATATTCACCTGCTCAAAGATACTTTGCTGGGTTTTTTTTGAAGTTAGCTCTTTTAGAATTTTTGATGCTGATTAACTTCATGTGTGAATTATAGAATACCTGGCTTTAGTAACTGAACTAGACAGTGCACATATGTGCCAGGGCACATGCACTAAAAGTGGACAACCACCAAATAAAAATGTTCAATGGACTTTTTAGACTTTTGTTTTGACCAAGTTAACATCTGTTTTACCTTGGCTGTGGTAGACTCTTGGAAAATGTGGGTTAGCAAGTCCTAGCTCCAGTTTTTATTAGCTTAATTTTCTGATCTGGAAAAGTCAGAAACTAGATTGTTCTTGGCCTTTCGTTGCTGAAAACGTCAGAACACAGTAAAAAAGCAATGCAATGTTAAAAGTGTTCTTTTTTTTGTATTTCACCTAGTCATGAAAGTACTAGGCATGAAGGTGGTGCAGGTGGAAATATTAAAGTATTTTTTACCAGGACCTGAAATTTTCCTAAGTACTAATGGAGGCATAAATCTGGTGGGCCCTGTGTTGGCCTAGAAACAGAATTCAGAGCCTAAACTGATTTTGGTCAAAGCAATGTTATCTTCTTGCAATGAATATAATTTCTCAAATGTAAAAATTCTCACTTTTTAAGATGGGTTTTAATGTGGGAAAGATTTTCCAGACCTCACAAGCTAAATTAATCTATTAAAGGATTTTGCAAATTCTCCTTGAAATGAGTAATAGAAGACCTATAGGATAAAAAGATCTACAGGGAATCAGATCTACCACAGAGGAAATTAAAGAGTTAACAGATGCCACATTCCTTCTGAGAGCAACTGTGCAAACTTACTGTTTGCACTCAGTGTCTACTCAACACTTAACTCATCATTCATCTCTCTGACTCACTTTTTTCCAGCTATTTACTTTGATACAGCAATAATGGAGCCCTTTGTGGTATTGATGTGCACTCACCCATACATACCAAATTAACAGAGGATCTTTCTTCTTAGGAGTTAGGCTCAATTAGCCCACTTAGAATATTGGAATGTGTCCTTCCTGACCTTCAGGCCAGGTTGTTTCTAGAAAATGATTTAACTAGATTGGACACTAGACAGAGATGGCAGAGTCTTGTTTGCTCTCCAGCTGATAGACTAAGCCTATGATAATTGAAAAAAAAAAAAAAAAAAAAAAAAAAAAAAAAAAAAAAAAAAAAAAAAAAAAAAAAAAAAAAAAAAAAAAAAAAAAAAAAAAAAAAAAAGCAGTACTAATTGGTGACTCAGAGCCCATTGTACCATCAATTATATACCACACTTGAAGCCCTTTTTCTTTTTTTCAAAGGCAATTTAGCCCAAATTTTCTCTAATACTATCAAATCAAACTGTTTAATGCAACATAAATAAATTTATGAATAGAATTTATTACTATGAAAATTCATCTGGTTTTGTATGCTTTGTTTCATAATTGATTATATTTATTATTATATCTATGTTATTATATTATTATATTTCTAAGATAAAATTATTTATATTTATTATTTTTAAGATAAAAAAGGAAAAAATAAACCAGAAAATTTTATTAGATATATTCTGACTTTTCAAATTAAGAAAATATAAGCAAAACAAATCTTAATGTCATAAACTTGATTTTTTTACCAAGAATGTGCTCTGATGACTGCTCAAATTCCTATTTATGAAACTTAACAATATTTAACATGTTATTTTAACACATTTATCTACAGTTGTTAAAAAACAGCAGCTTAGAAGCAAAAATAGCAGAATATGCTTTGCTGAACTGCAGATATTCTGCACAGAATCAATTAATGAACTACGATTTGGTTTGTGTTTCCATATGTATATTTTGAAGGGTAACCAAGGAAAAGAAGTTCTCTTTAGCCCAATTATTTTTAGAAAGATTAATTAAAACCCATTCAGTCAGCTGAAAAGGAAGTTAGCACAGAATACCTTTTGATTTTGCCTTTAGTCTGCATCGTGTGGTACAGTATGACAACACAGAATAGAAGACAGTATTGATATAAGTGTTTGTAAGTTGTACTTTTCTGACTCAACAGCTGTTCACACTGGGAGATTCCATTGCTGTGTTTGGCTTGCAGTCTGTAATATGATAATTATATGAAAAGACTGAGTTAACAAACAAAAATAAAACAAGATGATACACAGATCTGTGTGTCTATAGCTCTTTCCAGAGTCACTGGTTATTTTACTGCAGTTTGGCATTTACTATCAAAGCAAAAATATCTGAAATCTTCTGTCTAGTGGTCAATAGTGCATCAAAAACAAACATTTTCCCTGAACCCACTGGCAATTTTTAAATTTGTGATTGTGCATTTCATGTATGCACTTGAACTTGAGCAGCTGTTAGACCCTGAAAATCTAGTCAATAGAGGCAGAGTGTCAAGTTTTGGCTAAGATGAACAGCACTCAGGTTCCACTGAATGTGGCTGTAGCCTAGCTACCTAGCTGGCTTGTGGATCCCAGTGTTTTCAGTGAAATGTATGTGAAGCTGATTTTTGTCCCTTCATATTTCACATAAGTCCACATTTCTAAAAATTTCTGAACCACATGTTCTAATCAAAGTAAACACAAGGAATTTTATTTCTGATATTTCTCACATATTTGTAACTACTGCAATTTTTAGTTTACTTTTTCCTGACCTATATAATCTCCTTATATGTTCCAAAGATATGACTGTCACTATTACTCTCTTCTGGATTTTTCCCAACATCTTCTCACCTTTCTTGAAGTGGATTGACTGAACCAAATAAAGCATTTCATCTGAAGCTTAACTGTGGAAAGAATCTTAAGTGAATGTCAGTCTTCTTTTTCAACCCATTATGGCAAATCAAACCTCCATGAATACTTTATTCTCCATTAAGTAAAATTACTTTCATAGAAGTATCTTACTTTCTGAAGTGCATTTCAATATACCTTATAATCTCATTAATTACTTTAATAATGGTGATTCAAGTTTAAGTCCTTGAGTACCACCAGAAATTTGAGCTGGATATCCAAAGATATTGAACAGTTCTGCAGGAGAGAAGCAAGCTTATTTTCTGGCCATGTTGAGAGAGAAAGGATATTCTCTTCCTCCTATCGTTTAAGCTGAATATCTTGACCAGAGGGAGAACTTGTCATTCAGCTAAATAAAACACGTAATCTGAAGAGATATGTGAAAGTGAAGACATGGAGTTAATTGTTTCCTATCATTTGAGGCAGTTCTCTGCACAGTCAGGATGATGTGAACTTCTCTGGCACCTAATGAGTAAGCACTACAGTGAAAAATATCAGGGCATTTGAATCTAAATGGTATGTCTAGGCCTTGTATCTCTTACTGAATCGAATCTTTTCCTTTAATACTATACAGTTTTTAGGTATTTTAGTAGTCAAGGGGAAAATCAGCTAAGAAAGAGTTGGCCTGCTCTCATGCTGGCAAAGTCTTCTGTCTGAAAATTAAAACTACTACAAAATCTGTTTTCTGCAGCTGATATACCATGCCTTGGATGTGTTGACCATGCTCTTCTCAGTGTATCTCTAGCCAAATCCTTCAGGCTGTAGCACTGACATCTATCTAACCAGAAATACCCATTTGGTGTCCCATTTTGGTTCCATTTGATGCCTCACGTTGCCTTTGCAAGAGCTAAGAAAGAAAGAGTCAAACAGAGGCTGTTTGCAAAGTTAATGTTAGAATGAGAAATACATAGTAGACAATATTCAGGCTGGCAGAAATGCTCTTTCTATATATCAGCTTTACTATGTCCTACATAGCAAGTGTTTTTTTCTTGGATGACACTGTATGTCCTGTGAAATATAGACATAATGTTTACTTTGAAAAGTGAATACCTTTATTGTAGAGGAAGTTTCATAAAACCTTTGAAAGTCTTTCATGGTTATAATGGAATTGAGAATGTACTTAGTGTAACCAGTGACAAGCAGTTTAGCAATTAAAATGCAGCTTCAACAAATGGAATGATACAATGCTAACAAGATTAGAAAGCCTGAGCTATTTTTCATATGCAGAAACATGTGGAAAATAATTTTCTAATCCACAAGATGCTTGAAGGCTGTATTTATAGAAAAGTGAGGATGTGTGAGTATTTGCAAATATATATCTAATCTCTTACAGCCCAGACTCTGCAGTCTTGCTTGCACACTTTTGATCCTGAATATGAAGTAGTTTTCTTCATATTCTTTATTGGAAAGATATGTGCATATGTATAATTGTCTATATGTATATAACAGATATAAAGCAAGTTATCTACATCCCATTTTCAGTATTGTGGTCAACATGCATTTGATTAATATGTTGTGGGTTTTCACTCTTTGTGGTTTAAATATAATATTCATTAGAAAGGAAATAATCAACACAGAACTGCTTTTCTCTAAACTTGCCTGGAGGGGCAGAGATTTTAGGTGTTAAAGGGGTTTTACTGAATTCTTCTAAGAAATAGTGGCAGAAGAAGTGGATCTTCAAAGGTTGTTTTTACAAAGTGGATAGTTACCCATCGTAAAAGTGTCAGTTTCAACAGAGCTCACAATGGGGAAAGCCAGGCATGTTGTTTCTATGAGAATGGCAGTAGCAAGTGGTCTAAAATGAAGAAAATAAGGAAGGTGGATGGAATTTTTAAAGGTCCATGTGGTACTACTGTTTGCGATATTTAAGCCACTGAACAACAACCATCTTATTTTTTTCCCCATCCCATCAGAGGCTCACAGTAACCTAGCGGAAGGTTCCCCGCCCATAGCAGATGGCTTGGAGATAGATGATCGTTAAGGTCTCTTCCAATCCTAAGCATTCTATGATTCTGTGATTATACTCCTATAAGACCATGCCTAGAGATCTTCCCTAGTGAGGAAAACATAGTAAGAAAACTTAATAATGTGTGTTGATGATAGCTTGTTGACCTAAAACTAGATTCCTGTCAATATTTCTGCTGCATACACATTAGCATTAGGTTTCTCCTAAATGCAAAATGAAAAACATTCCCCTCTGTTTTAATAGGTTAGAGTACTGATGCTTGCTTATGCTTAGAACATATTTCTTGTATTCGAACTCTTGTGAATAGTCCTTTTCTGTAGTCTGCTTTAATTATTTCAAATGATTAAAAGCTGTGCTTGCTCATTTCAAGTTTCCCATGGGGAGAAGAAAATCCATAGCTGCCTTGAAATGCACTTAAATTTAGTATTTTTGCTGAAATTCATAAATCAAATATGAGCCAGTGTAAGGGTTGTTAATTATGAAGATTGATAGTTGGTCATAGTTGATGGTAGTCTTCACATAGTTATATGCCACTCCTAGAAAAGTGAAAGGAGGACCTGTACCAGTATCTGAAAACAGAAATGAATACTGAAGGACTCAGTGTTGTCATATAAATAAGGATAAGTAATTCACTAAAGATTTATTTCTGACCTTCCTGATTTTAGGAACCAGTACAAAAACTCCCAGTTTACTATCATGAGTTTATAAACAAGTGTATATCTGCTTCTGTATCACACTTCATCATTTAAGTTTTGTCCCGAAGTAATAACTTCTTCTGTTTGCAGATGTTTCTGAATACAATTAGACTTCATAGCATGTCAGATTTTCACTCAGATCTGGATTCATGGTTCTGCAGATCAGATATGAAATTGGGATTCACCATGTTTTTCTTTCCAATGTTTAATTTCTATGGAAATCAGTGCAAGGCATAACGAAGGGTGTGTGAGTGTGCATTTTAGATTTTGTCCTATTACATTTTGGGATGAAGCCAACATGCATACTGGGATTCCGGAGCAGAGTCTCAGTTTTTACTAGTTTAACTCTTCTCACATGTGCAGATCCTGTAACTGCTGTCTTTTGTATTGTTATGATTAAAACCCACCCCTTTCTCATCAGTATTAGATTAGTTTTTAAACTCTCCCACCCCCACCTACAGATGTTTTATTATTGTTACAAGGCAAAAGTTTTTCAGCCCTTATAACTGAAAACCTTAGTTATTAAACAGCATCTCTTTTAGCAGTATTACTGTAGTTCCAGCATAAATTTATTTTCTTCACTATCACTGGGCAACATTTTGCATATTTATTGAATTATGGGCAAAATAAAACTCAACATACTTTAAAAAGACCATAAAACCAACCAGGAACAAAGATTTCTAATAATGAAATGGAGTGCATTCAATGAATTAGAAAATTAAAAGGATCTTATGCTCCAAAAGCCATCAGAAGCATATTATGGCTCTAATCCAACAAATATTTGTGCACATATGCAACTTTCCTCATGTGAATAAGATTAATAACATAACTAATTAGGGTTTGTAATTCAGGAATCTCTGGGAAAGAACTCTTAAGAGACAAGACAGACATAGCTGACAGTAATGTTTTCTGGGAGATCACGGTCTTTTTCTCCTTTATATTTATGTTCACCTAACTGGAGAGGCTGTGGAGATTATATTTTGCTGGAAGACTGTCTTGCTCAATAAACCAACTTTTTTCTTCCTTATCCTTTCTATTTTCAGATATTACTTTTCTGATTTTGTCACATTTATTCTAAGATCTGTGCAAAATACTTGCATAATTTAATTATATGTGCATTTTTCACAACATCTGATAACTCCACAAAATGGAATTTTGTGTTCTTATTTAAGGTATTGCAGAGAAAAAGATATTAGAAATTATGGTGTCACAGTTCAAAGCTGATGTTTACATTTTATAATTTTTAATTCAAATTAAATATATGAATATATGAATATATTAAATATATGAATACTCTATTGGAAGATATACTTTTGCAAACAGAAAGTATTATGTTCAATGCAAGAATTGCTGGATAAAATTTGGTCTTTATGCCATATAAAGGAGTCAGACTAGATGACTGAATGGTCCATTGAATTTTAAGAATTTACATTTATTTATTTATTCATCAAATATCTGCATTTTTATTCTAGTTGGCCAAGGCTGATAAGCAGAGTCACAGCAACTGGTGTTCTTATTTTGATAAGGAACCTCAGTCCAGTCTGAAAGGAATATTTTTTTCTGTTTCTGTGAAGTGTACCATAGAGTGAACAGGCTGGTGAATTTTCCGTTATTTTTCTGTCATTCAGCTAGTTGAAAATGATGATTTGTTTTGAAGGTCTCTCAGCTAATGTTGTTTCAAAGGCATTTCAGCTCAGAGATCAAAGCTGAAAATTTCTCTTAAAGGATTCAGGTAATGTATGAAACTTACCCATAATGAATAATTGCAGTAATGGAGTTATACTAATTAGAAGCAAATTGTATATATGACCACTAAAAATATGTAGAGATTTCTTCTTGTCAAGAATATAGACTTTTTTGCCATGTATACATGAAGAATGCTTTCTAAGAAAATTTAGGATGTTCTGCATGAAATATAGGGTCATGAATAATCAGAATATAATCTCAGAAAAAAAAATACAAAGTCATGTTTCTAAAATCAGACCCTTAAAATGGAAACTTGATATGCCAACCAGCTGATAGAAATCACAGACTGTGTCACTGCACATCCAGCTGCCACGATGTGCAATTTTAGCTTGCATTGTATGAATATCTTCATTATCTTCAGACTTTTCCTAACATGTCAGCTTCCTGAAAAGCCAAGCAATGAGGACTTTCTTCAAGGTATGTGTTGTTTAACTGGGTAATACTAGGAATCAGTTGCTGACAAAGCATCATGGAACACAAATGGCTGATGTTAATGACTTCACTTTTGCAGAAGAGAGATCATTTGAGAATATAAACTGACATGATTTCTGCCTATCAAGAATTTTTTTTTGAATATCATAGTCTGCTAACTTTTATTTATACAGAGAAAACTGTCTGTATTTGGAAAACATAATGGGTACAGACTGAAATGAGGGATGGGGAGATATAAGAACGAAAAAAGTGCACCAGTTCTGGAAGCTGTCTTTCGCCTCAGCTAAGAAAGGAAAGTATTAGATTTTTTGCTTAGTAATCACCTGTTTTCTGTGTTTGATCCTTAGCCTGTGTGAAGTTATTTAGTCCTGTTGACTAAAATGGAGCTATGCCAACCTAATCTAGTTGAGAATCTGGCCTGCCTATGTGCTCATCTGTGTAGGTAAGACAGTTGGTATGACACACACTTCACCCAGGGTTTAAATGGGTCGATGAACGTGTTGGGTTACAGTAGCATATATGTCTTACAATAATCTCTCTCTATCATGTACGTTGCACTGTTGTTTGGGCTCTTTAAAAGTTTGCTTTTGAATAATAATAAAAAAAATTGTACTCGAAACTAATTTTGAAATATAACTTGAAAATCCTGATTCAGGTTCCTGATATTTATTATAACAGTCTGTGTCCATATAAGTTCAATCATCTATGAAGACAACAAAAAAGGGACAATAATTTTGTGTAATAATCTTGGGTTTATGTAATATTAGTGATTCATCATATGTAGTGTCAGGTCAGCTAACAGAAGACTGAAGAGGCAACATATCTAATTTAAAGAAATGTCTAGTATGAAATACCGTACTGTGTTACTGAACATTATGTTCAACTGACTGGTTAAGGTGCAGCTTCATAATTTGTCAGTGACACTTTAATTCCTGTATTAGTATACTTCTGAATAATTTTTAGCCAGTATAATACATTTATTTTCCATTTAATGGGATCATTAGTATTTTTCACCAGATATAATTTGAAATTATATACAGTCACAGGAAGACCAAATCATAACATATCCTGTCTTTCTTCATATGTGAGAATTTCAGTAGCAATATTCACTGTGATGGTTAGATATTTTATAATAACAAATGACAACACTGGTTATCAGACATTTAACATCAATAACAAATATTTTCAAAATTTCTATGATTTGCATGATACTATTTTTAAAGTAAATAATTTGATTTTTTGCTTGCATTAAGATGTGAGATGATTTAGAGAAGCATATAGAAGTGTCTAGTATCATACTATTATCCATTTATCTCCTAAAGAGCAGCATCTTTTCTATTTATTTTTAAATGATATGACAGCAGTTAATTCAAATAAGGGATGGTTTATTAAATACTAGATAATGGATGTAAAACTGGTGTGTATCAATGAACATTTAATTCATTTTAAGGAGGATGCTATAATGCAGGTTTTCTGTAAGGAGTTCATTATTCTTCTTGTATGTTTGCTATAAGATATAATTTTTAATTTATTAGGAATTATTCCTTACACAAGGACTTATTCCTTACACAATTATCATGAAAAAAAAAAAACCACCTGAGGAAATCGAGTTGTGAATCGGCTAGTAGTCTATACCTTATTATCTGCTAATAATTCTCCTCTGATACAATATAGAATAATTTTTTTCTTTGCAGTGTATGTGCATATATACACACACACACACACAGATATATAATTCATACATACTTGCAGAATTGTGCAATATAAAATTCACAACACGAGTCTGATTGGAGAAAATGGTTGAAATTACAAAATCAAGAAACAGGTGTAAGATTTCTTTATCTGGTATGCTGTGGAGAGAAAATGGGATCATAAAATTTTAGGCAACTGCAGTCAAGGTCTTCTAATTAGATGTATCAAATCTAAAGTCATGCATAAATTCTGTTACCTCACCACTGATTTGCAAAAGCATCTTGCAATAGGGAGCACAATACATTCAAAATTGTATCATTTCAGTATTTTAAATTACTTCAAAATAACTGCGAAGAAAAGTCTAGAAAATACATCCTAGAAAATAAAAAGATACATTGGTTTCCCAGTTTTTTGAACAAAATGCTAATACATTTTTTTGCAGAATAGCTTTCTGGTTCTATTTCCTAAATATGTGTCACATACTAGCACAAGCATATGTACTTAAAATACAAAATTATGTTTTTTTTCCATTTTATCATGTATAATTTTTTTCCCCATCGTTTCACATAAGGAACTAGTTTTCATACAGAACTATAGAACTTCAAGGTTTCATTTAATTTTGAGCAAAGCAATCAATCATAAAATGGTTTCTTGTTTCCTATGAAACAATGAGTTACTGTAAATTTAAATGGTGATAATAATGGCTTAAAATAATAATTACATTGCTAGGTGATAAAGGTCAAATTCTGGGGACCCAACATAAAAAGGGTGTGGAACCACTGGAGAGAGTGCAGAGGAGGCCATGAAGATGATCAGAGGTCTGGAGCCTCTCCTGTAAAGACAGCTGAGAAATCTGGGATTGTTCCTCCTGGAGAAGACAAGGTGCTGGGGAGACCTTTTAGTTCCTAAAGGGTCTACAAGAGAGATGCAGAGGGACTATTTACCGGGGCATGTAGTGAGAGGACAAGGAAGAATGGCTTCAAACTGAGAGTAGGTTTAGATTTGATATTAGGAAGAAATTCTTCACCATGAGGGTAGTGGGACACTGGAACAGGTTGCCCAGAGAAGCTGTGGATGCCCCATTCCTGGCAGTGTTCAAAGCCAGGTGGGATGGGTCCTTGAGCATCCTGGTCTAGTGCAAAGTGTGCCTATGCTGTGGGAGTTGGACCTTGATGATCTTTCAGGTCCCTTCCAACCCAAACCATTCTATGATTTTATGAAATTCACTTTGTGTATTGTGAAACCACAAGTAGATTTATAGATTTCAGAAAAATTTATTCATATTTATGAAAATATAAGCGAAAGTATTTTTCTGAGACTGCTGAAAACTTTAGGAGACTGACTAGAAACTTAATGATGGTAGGATTTGGTGAATTCTCTGAAAAGCTTATTTTACAATACAGACAGTTGTAATGGAAGAGGAAGGAGGTATAACAGAGGAAAAAATGTATGAAGATTTCTGTGGCAGGAGGAGGTACGAAATAAGATAGCTAGCACATTCTGTTGTTAAAAAAAGAGAACAGTTCTGCAGAAATGTCATATTGAGATCAATGTGATCATTTTAATATCAGCATTTTTGTACACTTAGCACATTATAAATAATTGCATATGGTAATCTTTTCTTCTCTTTGTACCTCAGTGCTGTAGTAGTGCCATCTAATGTTCTAATTAATCTGCAATATCTCCCAAGTCAGACTTTCAACAGCAACAAAAAAAGCTCTCAGGAATGATGAATTTGGCCCTACTCCGGCTGATTCTGTGGCTAATACTTAAATAGTATCTAGGTTTTTATGGCAACATAATCAAGTTAAGAAAATCTGGACAAGATATTTGGAGTCATTCAAGTGCTTTATTTTACTTTAAAATGCTGAACAGGTGCAAGTGGGATACATTCAAAATGGTCATTAGGCAAAACTTGCTTTGAGGAAGGTAGAGCCAACATCTGTGCTTATTTTCACAGATACAAAAGAGCAGGCCTCCCAAGGAAATGTGAGTAGGATCCAAATGGATGAAGCAGCCAGACTGAATAAAGCATTCTGATTTAAGACTTTCTCTGCTTATAGTAATTAGCATTGGAAAAAAAGCATGATCAATCTTCTTCTTCTCTTGGGGTAGGGAAGGAGGAGTCTGACTTAATTAATAAGGACATTAACTCCAAGCACCTACCTAATCAAATATTAACTATATTCAGAAAAAGCAAGTTATAAGTGGTTTATAGTGTTTTAAATGTCTCTTTCTATAGCTGCATGGATCTTTTTCATAGTGCTTCTTGTTTTCACTGAAAAACATGGTCTTACTTTATCCTTCAGATGTTCTGTGTTTTAATGACTGACTGATAGGACCCTCCTGTAATAGATCTTTATAACATCATTTTATGTTTTATATCCTAGAAGATGAAAAAGGACTTTGTGTAACTGAAGTAGAACCAGGTTCTTAATTCATAATTTGACAGTTTGTACTACCAGTGAAATATCTAGAAGAAATCTGAAGTTTGCATTTTTGACTCTCTTGACTCTGAGAACAAAATTTTATGTATTGCAATTGTGTTTTCTTATGACCTTCCTCATTTTGCAGTTTTTATGGGACCCTGTACTGAGTTTACTCATCACCTTTTTAAAAAAAAAAATATTTATTCATTATGGTATTGGTTTTGGTGTGTTGTTAACACCTGCCTTTATGTTTCTGTTCTGGCACTGTTATGAATGCTGTAGTCATGTGCAGTTAGATGAGGACACAGAGAAAAGCCAAGCATAGATGGAACTACTTTAATGTTGGAAAATCTGTTAAGGACTATGTCTGGTTCTGCTTCTGTTAGTGCCTTTTGATGCACTATAAAAGTATATTATTTCTGACTGATATGGTAGTGTTGCATGTTGTAACATGGTCTTGAAGACAGTGTAATTTAGCCCTTTTTCTGTCCTTGGTAGTTCAGGACATCACATTGGTTTATTTGGAACTTCACTGTCATAAAATCCATCCTTTCAGCATTCAGGAAACTATATGCAGTGCAGTCTAAGACTGTTGACACTCAAAGTCACTCTGAAATTTGCTCATAGTTTTGTCAAATGTTTCCTTCATGCTGCAAAGATTTTACTTGAACTGTACTTTTCAGTAAGGTTTGCACTATGTTTAACATAATATTCTACTTTTGATTGTATTTTTTGGCTTGGTTCTTTAACACTGATGTAGGTAAAAATTTCATTTCCAAGTGGCTTCATATTATCAGCTGAGGACAACATCAGTATTATTAAGTTATCACTCTATGTAAGTTTTACACCTTAGACACCTACATAAACTTTTATACCACTTCCCTTTTAGATTAGATATACCTGTGTTCTTCTTTACAGTTTTAGTAAAAGAGATAGCTTTATACATTTGTCTCTAGGAAAGAACAGTATTGTCACGGGTATAAAAGTGAGAGGCATTTGAGCAGAATTTTTCATACTAGAAGTATTAAGTCCAGAAATATGTTTCCTCAATAGCCAAAATAACCCAGATATGGCATTTGGGGTAGACTATGAAGTTCATCTGCTTGTGTGCTGGTAAACAAATATATGATGAAGGCTTCTGAGGTAATTTCAGAACTATTATTCACTATCATTGTTTTTAAAACTCTAGAGATACCAAATAAGACATTTCCCATTATGATAGGCAAATGAATTAAAAGATCCTGACATTAAAATAGACAAAGGATATAAATAAAAAACCGAAATTTTAGTCACCTCCCATTGTCGGAGAGGAACTTGGGGAGAGACTTGCAAGGTTATCTTTGAATCATGTTATACCTCCTCACACTTTAGAAACTATTGACTTATAAGTCAAGAGCAATTATTTCTTGTTCAAAGACATATGTGACCTTTTGTGCACCTTTGCAGGCAAAATGCAGTAAACATAAGAATAAGAACACATAGTCTATTTTTCTTTTTTTTTTCTTTTCTTTTTCATTTTAACCATATCACCTGTTTTCTGACAAACAATACAGCTGGACTATCATCTTCTCCTTACCTTTTGTGAGATGGAAGGGTTGGCTAATCCCAGATTTCTTTAAAGGATGAGTCTTCATACTCTCCTATAAATGGTTGGAGAAATGCACTGACAGGAACCTCCTACACTTCAAAGGGAAGTGCAAAGTCCTATAATGGGTGAAACAATCCTGGGCACCAGTACCTGCTGGGAACCACACAGGTGGAAAACAGTTTTGCAAAAAATTGACCTGGGGAGCCAGGCTCTTGTCAGTGGTGCTCAGTGACAGGATCAGAGGCACTGGGCACAGACTGAAACACAGAAGGTGCAGTCTGAACATCAGGAAACACTTCATTGCTGTGAGGGTTACCCAATGCTGGCACAGGTTGCCCAGGGAGGTTATGGAGTCTCCATCCTCGGAGATACTCAAAGGCCCTCTGGACATGGTTCTGGGCAACCAGCTCTGGGTGGTCCTACTTGAGCAGGGCAGGTTGTACCAGATGACCCCTACCAATGTCAGTCAGGCTGTGATAATGCAATAGATGTCTCTGACTCTAGTCTTGCAGAAAATACAGGGGCTTGCTTGTTCACACGTGTCAGTGCAAGCCTAGGACCTGAGTACCAGATCTACCTTTAAATGAGCAGACTTGAAAACATTAGTACTGAGGCCAGTTTTTAAAAATCTGTTTCAATGGTTTATTCTTATGAAGAATGCAAAAGCCCCAGTAAAAATCTGCTATTAGTTACTCAATTAAATTTGTATTTTTCCACTCAATCCAATAATTTTTGCAAATGGACAATGTATTTTTTGTTCCATTTAGTACCTTTTAATCCATTACTTTCCTCTAATGAGAATAGGATTTTTTTCCTGAATAATTAGTTATAAATAAGATTTTTCACTGAAACTTGAAAAGCACCAGTGAAAAGTTAAGGGAACTGAGCAAATACTTGGTCCCTTGAGTGTGTATTTCTGTGGTGTAGACTAAACTGGATGCTTGAGATGAAACTAGTGTGCCGCTACTCAGTGAAATGTAATCATCTCTCTTCAAAGCTGGTTTCACCCTCTCAGTCATACATATATTTGTTTTCTCTGCTCATGAAGCAAACTCTCTGCCTCTGAAGGTGATTGATTGCCCAGAAGAATGAACCTCTTTATCCGCAGGCCACCTATGCTGCTTGTCTCTTTAGACTTTTGTGCCTCTCTATCTAAACTCTGACCTAGCTAGATAACAACCAGCTGAAGTCCTCTCTTTAGACTTGCATACATTCATCACTGAGCTGTACCGGTTTGTGTTCAGCATAAGAGGAGATTGTATATCTTGTACGCGATAATGAGAACGTGACTTGATATGAATGAATGACTGCAAACATGCTCTTGCAGTTAATGCTTTTCTGTACTTTAGCAACAGCAGAAGAAGGAATATAATTGACAGTCTGCTCTTTTGAAACCTAATTTTGTAAGTTTTTAATAAGATTGCAGGATCAGACTGTTGATATTTAACTTTGTTTCTTCATGACTTCCTGAATTACACGTATCAGCATTAAAAAACACTGAAAGTTTTATTTTGCTAGGAAGAGTAAGTTAAGTGTGTGAAGATATATTTCTTTGTACAGATGTATGTGTATATACTGAAAAATATACACATATATCCGTGGACTTTAAGAAATGAGAATGATCTTGATATTTCTGAATTTGTCATCAAATAGTTGAAATTACCTTATCAAAGCCACTTTTCAGAAAGTGTTAGTACAGATTCTGAAAAAATAGAGACACTTCAGAGCTACTTGATTCTGGAAAAGGTAGTCGATTAGTGGGAGGTGAAGCATGGGAATATAGGAATATAGACTCAGTTACACAAAGAAACTTAGGAATGTTGACATTTAGTATCATCACACATAACATTCAAACATCTAGATAGCTCCTTGTTTAGGTTTCTCTGATGGTAAATTGCAAATTATTTCTCTAAATTCTTTGCATATCTAGACCATAGAACAAACTAGGAACATCCAAAGACAGTTCAGCCAGCACTTGAAAAAGGTGGAGAAGCCAAAGAGATGCCTAAACTGTCCACAGGAGGTGCCAGAAGAAAAGAGAAGTGACTGGAACCCTTCTTTTTTGAGACTTGGACTGAGATTTGCAGCCTGAAAATCTCTCCTGTAATTGTATGCCAATAACATCCTGAAAAATGAAGTAGTAATCTTGAATGAAAAAACTCTAGGCTCTAATCCTCCTTCACAGTCAGAAATCCAGTTCTCTAGTTTGTACTTTTGGGCAATGGATCTTCAGCTTTAAACTTCTCCTACGAAGATTCTGTAAATGCACATAAAACAATTTAAGAAACAGGAGTCAGACTAAGAAAAAGCAAGAGCAGAAGCAATCCTACAATTCTGTACTTTCAAACTCAGAAACAATCAACCCAGTGTTCATAATGTGGACCTGAGTTAGTACTTCTAGACTCTGTTTTTGCACTAGTACAATCCTATTATCCTATGAGGGTTTTAAAAAGCTTTTCTATTTTGCAATCTATAAGGCTGAAATTCAAAATTACTTTAGGATTAGTGAAACAAGAATTATGACCTTCATTTCTGTCTGTTTCACTATAAACAAGAACCTAATCTAAAAAGACACATTATTTTTTCTGTTAAATTTTAATACAGACTGATAGATATCAACTGGACAAGATCTTAATGAACTGCACCACAAAGGGACTCTTCTGTTGCTTTTTTCATTCAACTTCACAACTGGAAAACAAAAGGTAAAATTAATGAAGCTGTGCAGAGTAGAAGATGAATGCATTATAGATTTTGTAATTAACTGTATTTAAGTAATATAATGAACAGGTGTTCCTCAGGAACCTATAGGACATCCTGATGTTTCTGAGGCTTAACAGGTGTGGATACTCTCACTGTATTGTTGAAGTATTTTCATATGATTTTACAAAATAGTCTGACTTGACAGCAGTCATGTGAAACCTGTATTTTCTACAACAAATGTGAATCCTATGTCATTAAAACCTGGCCAATTACTACAGTCATGGAACACTAGCTTGCACATATTGAATTAGAGCAACAAAAACCCACAAATAATGTACCCATAAACTTAGTCACTTCCATGGAAATGAGTGTGTACAAGCCACATAAGACTTGAATGAACTTCAGCCTCAAGTAAGGAATTGGAGGTGATTTGACACTCATTTGCAGTGCATTTGTATACAACTTAGAATCTCTACAAATAAGATTTATGAACCCAGCCTTCAATATATTACATAAGAATACCTTTAAGAAGGATAGTTTAAAATACTGTTCCACATCCTAAATACATAATGAGAAGCTATGAACACAGCTGAAATATTTGTACAATATAAAGAAATTTTGTTTATATTTAAACCTCCTACATCTACAGTTTAGATGGCTTTGCATTTAGCCTTGGTATAACAAAGTTGATTTCCTTATAATACACATGGATAAAGGAATCCTAACAGGATAATTAAAGTACGGCAACAGCTACGTTGCTATCAGATTCTGATGGCTATCAAGAGGGGGAGGAAAATACAAAGAGTGGAAATTAATTCACACACTAATGATTTTTTTAATTAGTATTTAAAACCCCAAACTTAAGCAGTATATTTCCCTGTAGGGAACAGTATAGAATCATCCAGGTAATTAGACCAAGTGAAGATAATGGAACAAACTTATGGATATAGTGTGATAAAAGATGTTTGAAGGTCAGCAGCAGCAATCAAAGCAAGGACAGAAAATCACTAGATGAAGACAAGGTCTCAGTACCACTACATTCTTTCCCTTCCATTTTCTAAAAATTCTGCAAAGATTTTGACTTCAAGTTAAATAATTGCAAATCTAAATATATGTTGGTTAACATTTCAAATCAGTCTTCAGACTCATCTGACCATCTATAAATATTTAAACTTTTATTCCTCTTATCATTGGTCAACAAAGAAAATTATTCAAACATTCCTTTGTTTCCCAATCATGATGTTTGTGTTTAGTTGCTGCTACTAAGTGTACAGTGCTCACCCACAATATGCCATTATATGCTCTCATACTATTCCTGTGCTGGGAGTGAGGAGAGGCAGAAGAAATGAAATAGGCTTAAGACATCTTTGTCTCTGTATCATACTGATGCAGTTTGGGTAGTACCTTTTTTTGGATCTTGACAGTTTCAATAAGTTTCTTACCACAGTCAAGTTGACTGGGAATAGGTAGAGAAAAACCGGACAGTCTTTGTTTCCATCCATAGCCCCCCTGTTGGCTGGCCAAAGAAGTAGGGTGACTCTCGGCCTTTGAAGTGCAAATAGTAACTTATTGCCTCCCTGGAGCGAGACAAAAGCAAGAAAGGAGTGAGCCTCAGATGTTGTGCCACCCTTAGCTCCTGGCTTAGCCTCCAGGCATGCATTAAACTAAAATAAATTAGTCACAATTAAGTTTTTCTGGCACTAAATTAACCTTTATTTTAAGTGCTTAAATTTCTTAGGCCTAAGGCTCATCTCCCTGGTTGCTTTGAATTTGGGCATGTTAGATTTCATCCTGGTTTACAGCAATGATAGTGGTTTTATATAAAGGAGTTATACAGGAGCTCCAGGGTGTAACAGTGATAAAATGTGTTTACAGCACTGAAGCTACTCCTCAGTACACATACAGACTAAGGAAGACTGAGAAAGGAAAACTAACCAATATGTGTTTATGGCTATGTAAAGCAAAGCCATTCTGTTGAATTGCAGCCCTGAAATTCACCTATTCCTAGGCCCTGGCCCAAGTCTGACAGTTCACTGCATGTGAAACAGCCACCAAAGACAGTGAGTTATAAGATGACAGGCCTTTGCCTTCAAACAAAAATATGTTATTGTACTGTAATCTCATCTGCTATATCCACAGCTTGTCCTGGTTTCAGAAGCAGACTGTGCAGAAAACTCCCCCACAACCTAAAATGAAATGCACACTATTTTGGCCACCCCATCTGGGGTTTTGATGAGATTTAAAGCAAAATTTCCCCTCCAGCTACTGGGACAATTTCTTTTCCCTAGAGAAACAGTTCTAGAACTATATCTTGTGAATTTCTTGGCACCCAATATTATTCTTGTCACATATTCATTATGTCTTGCATCACTGCCTTGTTTCATCCTAAGAATATCTGTAGTTGCCATCTGTCTAGAAAATATGGGTTGATAGCAAGACAGTGACCTCAGCTTTCAAGTCAATCACCAACAATTTGAGAAGAAAGCACTGACAGTCTTGATTTCCAAATGTTGGAACTGCTTGGTTATAGTAATAAACTATCTTCTAATAAATCTATCCAGAAATATGTTTAGAGTATGTGGAATGCTATTAAAAATACGAAAATTTATTTTTCAAACTTTATGAATAAATAAGTTTGGGCAAATGATTTTCAAGTTTAATTTCTTTCACTAATTTTTATCTTACACATTTCAAGTAGCTGTCATTTATTTATCTGAACATATTCCTAAGTATGATACATTTTAACTAACAAAAAAGATCCTATTTTTTTAAAAGAAAAAAACCAAAATGTTTCAGAAAAGTAAGTTAAATTGAGAATTTCAAACATTTTCTTACTAAAAATTATCAAACTTGTTTTCTAGTTTGATAAGTTTCAAAATTTAAAGTAAATTTAAATGGGAAGGAATTCTGTGACAGTGTGAACTTTTACTTGAATGTAATTTTGTCTAGGCTTTAAAAGTTAGATGTAATGTTCATAATGAGAGGAAAATGATCAGTGCTTTCAACATTTTGTGATTAGGGCTGCAGTCTATCAGTTCATTATGAGTTATTCTTGATGTAGTGGTCTGTAGCCATGTCACATGCAAATAAAGAAAGTGAACAAGTATATATTATTATGAAAATATATTTTCTCCTCCGTGTCAGTGTCCGTTATTTCCTCTTGACAGTGTTGCAGTTGTCTTACAGATTATTCTCTGTTAATGTGAAATGCATCCTGTTAAGGAAGAGTGGGAAGGTTGCTTGTGAGAAGCTACTGTGATTTGGCACGAGTTGCTATAGAACTCAGGAATTCTCAGCACGTGCCTCTCAGCCCAGAATAGACTTTTTAAAGATTTTTGCAAGATACACAAACCTTGGTTCTATTTTTATTCTGGATTTGGGAGAGCATCAAATTGCCTTATAGCAAATTTGAAAGGACAACTTGGCTCAATAGCACTTAATTTGTATTTGAAACAAGTTATATCTGGAAAGAGAAACCAACGAAAAGCTTAACTCCTATAATGCATGAGTAATGAATATTGACTTCACGACACGAATAGAACAAACAAAAATAGAAAGCAAAATGAGTTGTAAAGACTATTTTTTTCAAGCTATTTTTTCTAAAAGCTGGTCTGTAGTTGTGCCTTGAAACACCATGTGAAGTAGCAGTCAGTACTGGTACTTTGAGACCAAGAGCTTTGGTTTTTCTGGCAACCTGTCTAAGGGAAATAATAGTTCTGTGTCTTGGCTTCTGTGATCACTGTGTGTAATCAAAATATACAGGTGCTGAATGTACAATGACTAACAAAATCTGCAAACTCATCAATATCTGGAGCAGCACTTTGGTTTTTGTGGGACCAAACTAGCAGTTTCTCAGTGGCTGAGGCTGACCCAACAGTGCACACCCATGACAGGAAGGACTTCGTTGCTGGAGGATCTGCGTCCAACTCTGCTGCAGAGAGCTGTGTGGTTCCTGTGGTTCCTGTGGTTCCTGTGGTGCAGAACAGCTTCACTGTCTTTTTCACCTCTCTTTGACTTTCTGTACCACATGCCACCAGCTAGGGAGTGGCCAGTGAATTGCCTTTGTCACCAGGATAATGAAGTTGGAGGGAAGCATGGTGCCATACAACCAGGGCAGGAGGTGCATATGAGGGATGTGAAAAGAGTGGGCTGACAGAAAGGGCGTCTTCCTGCATACGTGAGACTTGGCAGATCTCTGTAGACAGCAAAAATAGCAGTTTTTCAATGCATCATGTATGGGAGTAAATGAAAAAAGGCAATGACTGAAGCCTGAAATGCATGTCTGTCCCTAATTATAAACCATAACAGATTGCACTGGATGTATTTTATAATTCTCCTACACTGATATTAGATAAAAACATTAAGATGGTGAAATTAATCCTGGTATACCTCTCTATTCTTACACTACATCTTTCCTTCTAAAAGATTGCAAATTTTTTAGGTTTTATTGACTAAGGCCTCAGTGCTGTGAATTGGACTTCACAAATAAACATTCCTGTTGCTTGGGGACAGATGCTATCTTCACCCCAGTGGAAGCTGTTTCTTATGTCCTTGGAGTCACCCACTGGTGGAAAGTAGCCTAAAGCACAGAATCATTAACCTACTACAGGATAGGAAATTATAGGCAAAATTCAGGCATATGAAATTAAATTACTCATATGATACTATTTCAAGGCTAACTGTATGCTTACTTACAGAAGTATTGCATAATCACCACAAGATGCTGTATTTTAAGAGATTTCCTTACACTTTTTTAATCAGTTTTGCTACTACTTAAAAATTGTTTTGAAGTCAGGTGTAAACTAGTTTAAACTGTACAACTATCAAAGCATTCATCTACGTATTATTTAAGACATTAATAGTGATAATCGTTATTTTAGGAAATGTTATTAAAAATGGAAGTTATCTTAAATGTTGTTAACTGTCACTGAATAAGAGTAACCTGTCGGTGAGTAATAGCAGTAATAAATATAGTAAAATATTTTAAAGCCATAAGGTAAAGTCTTCATTATATTATTTGAAATAGTAGCAATATCCATGAGTTAAATAAGATACACTTTACTGTTGTTTGTAGGATTTTTCTTTAGGATGATGGCTCCATGTATTTTGCAAATGGGTTGTCAGTGAGATGGCAAGAAAAGAAATTAAATCTAAGTCAAAGCACTATTAGTGCAACTAACCTATTGAAATCATTATACTAATATAGTGCTATTCCATAATGTTTTGATGGGTTTAATCAGTTACGAAATGTACTGTGCATTCTTACTTACCACATGAACTTAAATAATATTGAGGTTTTTGAGCATAATAATAAATGAATCAAATTAAAACAGACAGTGAAAAAACCTCTCTCTTAAAATGTGTATTTTCTTCCCTTCAGGTATGACTCTTTCAATTTTCACCTACTTTTTACATTTCTGTGTAGAACATTTTTTATATTATTGGACATAACATGGTTTTATTAGATAGTTTATTGCCAATTAATTAGTTCAAGTGCTAGAGAAGTTGCATATTTCTGCCAACATACCTATTTCTATATTAAGTCTCTGCTTTATAGTTCCCTTAAATTGTTAGTGTCTTTTTAAAAAAATCACTAGCTACTGGATAATGAGAAAATATAAAGCCAATTATATGATTTGATAAAGCTAGAATTAGTTTGGAAGGGATTTGAAATTAATTTAAAACACTTGTTTAGAAAAGTAATAGCATTTTACCTTTCCCTGAAGAACTCTGTACCTCACATTACTGTCTTATACATAAATATAAATATTACTTGAAAGCCCATGTTCTCTGACACATGATGGAATTAGTGGTGGAATTGCAACGCTGATGCACATCTGCAGCCAGCAGATGTCAGCCAATCACGAGTCTTTCTCTGAACTGTTGTTTTTTTGCTTATAGTGCTGGAATCCATCTGGCTGCAGTGGTCAACTAAAGGACATTGCAGACCTAGTCTGTCATTTAGTCAATAAAAGCCTGCCAAAATTTTAGTAAAGTATAATTCTTATTTCCTACAGCAGTTATTTTTTACCATCCTCCTTGTTCAAAATCTTTTGAGGGGAAACTTTGTACCAAACAAATGCTGTGTGTTCTCTACCTTATACAGCTTTCTGTAAAATCCAGAAAGACCCATTTGGATCTAGAGGACATACCAGCCAAGGGGGATATCCTTTGCCAAAATACAAGATAATTTTGGAAGAGGGATGGAATCTTTATCACTTTAATATATTTGGGCATCAATTTGGGCTGAAGTCAAGTTACTAGAGGTGCCCAATTCCTTTGAAGTCTGGCCTTGGCTTCATCTTGGGTGCTTTGCTTACCAGCCTCTCCTCTCATGCTGCTATTGAGTTAAAATATATGTAGCAAGCCAAACAACCAACCCAACAACACAGTAATATACTTTAGAGAATCACAGAATATTCTGAATTGGAAGGGATCCATAAAGATCATCAAGTCCAACTCTTAAGTGAATAGCCTATGCAGAAAACAAATCCACAGCCGTGCTCTCTGCGAAATTTGGCAGCAGATCCTTTGGGAGGAGCTGGTAAGCCCTCTCCTTAGGGAGGTCACCTGAAGAACAGCAAATGGTCCAGATAATGCTGCAGATTTCTAACACCCTGAAGATACCCTCACTTCATCCATTCCTTGAAATCCTGATGACAAAATCCTGATTGGCATTTAGGACCACAGCACTAGAAGGAATAACAGATGGCTCTGTAACAGACATTTAGCTTAGATGGAGCCACAGGGTCCCTATTATGTGCACCATTACAACACAGTAGTAGTCACAAAAGTCATCCCAACACATTGAATTTGCAACTGAAAACCTAAAAAACATAATTATAATTTGTCAGAGGAAGTGAAAAGAGATCAGTGGTCTTGCTGGAGGCTTATGTTCCTACATTAGTGTAACTACAATGTGTGGGAAGGGAAAAAAGTCTCCATCTTCATCTTCACTCTGGAATAAGGTTGACAGCTTGACTTCATGGTCAATTGCAAGGCAAGGGACTTATCTTGCATGTCACTTACCAGCTTTTCATTTAAATCTGTTCCCTGAAGAATAACTTTTTGTTATATTCCTTTCTTAGGACTAGACCAACCCTTAAATATTGTCTAACATTTTAACACGGATTATTAATCTCTCTAAGAATAGCTGCTGCTGAATGGTATTTTTTTTTTTTTCTATGTAGTGGAACTCTAAGATGAGAGCAGTGAAAAATGGTGAGTCCATAGCAGGCATGTTGTTTTGACACACCACAGCTGGTACACTCAGTTTGCTGTGACACTGAAGGGGACCATCACACTGTTTTCTGGCAGGCACCGTCCTGCTCTTTGAAGCTGGCAGACAGCTCAGTGCCCACGAGTTATCCCAATTTTCACATATAGGCTTCTCGTTGTACATTAACACCAGGTCACTATCATGTTAGAAAATAACCCTGTTGTTCAGTGTTTGATAAGACAAATATTTGCACCAGGTGACATTTGAGCATTTTTACTAAGTAACACTTTGAGTAAGGCAGCTCTCGCTGTTTCTAGGTTTCTAGCAATTGATTTCTTGTCATGCAAATGGAATGTTATCTACAGCTGTGAAAAATCAGATTTTGGGGTTGTGCTGGAAATTACTTCAGATATACAGATTTTGCATATATCTTGAACGATATATACCATTTTTTTCTATAAATAGGTGAAAATACTTAAACTGGAGTAAGTATAGTAAATATATATGTTTTGTTTAAGTATGTTAGTTTTGAATTTGCACTTTGAAAAACTGGAAATATAGTATAGATTTTCTTGGTTTGAATTTGAGTTTACTTATATACTCTGAGATTATGACTTTGGCTTGGCTAAGAGTAGATAGAAACCTAACTTTTTAATCTGCAGCCTCCTCTATTTCTACTTGTCTCTGACTTATTTCCTTTTGTTCTTCTGTTTGCTTTGGTTTTAACGGAGTTTTGTCTGTCCACTACCAGTGTCTAGTTATTTGATTTTTTTGGATGATTTTTTTATATTTCTAAAACCTTAAGTACCATCACTTTTTCACACAGCTGGCAACCATTTACTCTCATCTGTGGTTTGTTGCACAGTGTTACTTATGGATATTTATAAGAGTGCTGCAAGTACCTATATATATCAGAAGTGAGCAATCTAATTATATAGCTATGTCACTTTAAAGACATGGTGACGTGTATGAAACGAGTCAGATTTACTGCCACTTCGTGAGTTATCATATATTAGATGACTTACTGTGCCTGCATGGCTGTGGAGTAGCGTCTTATGTTAAATTTATTCGGCTCTAAGAGTTGGATCATTTTGAAATGCAAGGACTTAAACCTGTTTAGTTAAACAGGTATAACAACCTTATTGTTGATATATTAGACAGAAACCAGTATAACTGTTCTCAGATTGGAAGTAAGATAAACTATGCTCATATAACCCTATAAAATTGCTTCTTTCTATTGTCTGTACCAATTTAACTGTTCAAGTGTTCAAACTGATGATACAAATAGATATAAGTTCTCAAAAAAAAAAAAAAAAAATCTGTCTGTCCCTTGTCAGAGATGGGGACTTTCCTCTATGACTGTGTTTCCATAACATCTAGGTCTGTAATCCTAGAATTTCTTCCTCTGTTGCTCTCTTTCTTTTTTCCTTTCAGTTTGCATGAAGAAACTAGACCATCTAATAAAAACTCCTACTCTCCTGAAAATTCAGTATGTCCTTCTTGCACAAAAGAAAGGACAGCAAGAAGATATTGGTCTCTCTTCCCAGTCTAGCACAGAGATCAGTTCCCCGTGGTACAGGGGGACTTAATTCCGAAGCCTTATGTGTTTAACCTAATGCATGTCAATACATTAAAGAAAACAGAAATTTTAATGCTCTAGGCACTCTGTAGCATCAAATTTGAAGGTGATGGTGGTGGTCTCTTAATAAAACATACCATTGATAGTCATTGTGTAGAAGAGGACAGCTGGTGCCACACATTAAGACAGACAAGAAGTCTATTTCTGAAATGGCGTGAGTACGTGAAATAAAACAGTTCCAAAACTGTACCGACTGATTGGGAAAGAAAGCATGGCATTTGAGAGTTAGTGACTTCAGTGCTCAATAATATTACATCTAATTTCTCTGAGAAAATGTTCCAAGAGTACAATTTTTTTAGTACAAGAAGGTGTTTTCAGAAGAGCATTTCACAAGATCATGAGGAGGACAAAAGGAAATATCAGTTTTCTTACTGTTTTCATCTGAAATGTAACTAAAAATCTTTTTAAGAAAGCTAACAATAAAAATTTTCTGAAAATATAATAAATTCAGCATATTAATTAGCATCTAGACTTTTATAATACCACTTGTATTTGTTAGGACATATCTGAGAAGCCCTAACATTTTCTCTTTCTCAGAAAAAATATCCAATTACCTTATCTACAGAACAAGAGAAAACAAAACCAATTGGCAATATTTGTGTTTTCTCTGCCTGCATTGACATGGCTGCCTTTCTTTGCAGAGGGTTTAGAGATCTAATTAACAATGATCAAGAAGATGCTCAATGTTTGTGTAATGTAATTAAACAGTTAAATACTTTGAAATCCATCGTGTAATTCAGACTATTCTATTCCTTTAAACTGACCTTCATTTGTTACAGTTCTTTTTAACACCTGTACACAAAGTGAAACAAAAAAAAATACATTAAAAATTTCCCTTTAACCTCAGTAAATATGGACTATTTGAGGATTAAAGAATGTAAAGACATCCACTGCATAGAAGAATGCTCTCATTCCTCGTTGGCCTTTCCTGTAGACATAACTATGGGAGGAAAACTGAACTTTTGACATCTGCTATACGAGTTGGAAGCAACTATTTTGCTGCCACAGTTCCTTGGCAAAACAACACCCAATTTCAGGCAAAGGAGTCGATTCTCCATCTGTGGATGAGGGAAGAACATTGAACAGTGACTTAGGTTTAGTGGATGGAATTAGGGATGAATGGCTGTACCTCAAGTATGCAACCATCTTGAAAAAAGAAGCATGTTATTTATCTTCTACTTTAGTGTAGCACCACAAAAATTTTTGTGCTTGTCTGAGTTTTATTACAGCCTCTTTTATGTATTGTCATGTATCCAAACTATTTCATGGCTCACAATACACCCCAATGACCTCTACATAGAGTTGTACATTTTCATAGTTCTCAGATTAACATCTGAAAGCATTGGATGTTTCAATTTAAGACAATATATGTCAAAAAATTAACAAAACAGGGGATTTTCCTCTGTATGAAATTCAACATTCCCTTCCCCCATACACAAGCTTTTAGTTTAACCAAGAGAACTGTACTGAATTAGACCAAACATAAGAGAGATAAGAAAAGGTAAACAGGGTTTTGATGATCATACAGGAAAAAAAAATCATAAAAAAAGATAGATGAATACTTACCAAGAAAATCAGAAATACAGCTAAATCTGTGTGCATTTATAACAATCATGTATTTCAGTAACTCTGTGTTTTTTTTATGTGTCACTTTGCCATTATAGGAACACCTGGTGACTTAATTCCATGACAGGCAATCCCAACAAATAGGAAAAGAATATACAGATTCTTAAAAAAGTTGTATAAGGTAGTAAAATAATATTATTGTCTGTGCACCTACATCTTTTATGTTGCGTCTTCTCCTCTCTTTGCTTCACCACTACTAGCTTAGTGCTGTTTTAAAGAAAAACAACACGGAAAAATAATTTTGTTTGAAATGTCAGTAGACTTACCTAAGATACAGAAAATTAATCTTTGTTTCATAATAATTTTCAAAGCCTATTTATCAGTATTGTACAAAACAAACCACATTCTTATACGCATGTTCTGTGACCCATCAAATTAAATATACCACTTAAGCTACCTAGCATACACAGAAATATTTGCAGGTTAAAGAAATATAATTATGTTTGCCTACAATTTAATGGATTTTTTTTATGCTTCATGTTGATTTTAAATTCCTTAGCTCCATTTTGCTTTGTGTGATCTCATTTAATACATGAAAAACCTTTGAATGAAGCATGTCTATTCAGATAATATGCCGCTCATTTCTTCTCCTGATGTCATTAATAATTATGTCCCTGATTCCATCTTACTCTCAAACAAATGCTTTATGTTTTACATAAGTGTTCCTTCTGTACGAAAGGGTCTATTTGATGCAACTGAACATTTCAACATAATGTATTATGTTCTGAACTAGAGACTAGATTAATTAAGCCTTAGTTCTGTACTATTTTCTGTTGTTCCCAGTGAGACTATTTATTAGCAAACCCGCTCCCCTGAAGAACTTTGAAATTTTTGGGGCCAAAGGTGTATTTACTCGTGCTTGTTGAAAAAGACAATTTTAATTTGATTTCAAAAGGGCAAGATAGAGGCGAAATAAACATTGGGTTATGGTTAGGCATTATGTTTACATTTATCCATATGATATTACATTCACCTTTAATGTGTCATAATGCATTCCCTACTAATTACCTTTATGGGCACTTTTGTAACCCTTGTCAGAGTTGTATCTGGGCACCTTATGATCATTAATGGGTTTTATCTTTACTCTGCACCTGAAAGGTAGGGACATAATGAGCTCTAAAACAATGAGAATGGAGATAGAGGAGACCCTGACTTACAAGGTCAAATAACTTCTTTCACCCAGAAGTGAACTGCAATTAGAAAATATATATCTAGAGTACAGTCCTCCATACTATCACTAATTAACACTTCATTTATTGATTATTTAATTTGATCAAATAAGTTATTGAATAATAAGATTTATTCTTTTGTTTAGTGATTAGTTTCATTACTGGTTTAGGTTCAGTACGGTTTTCTCTCTTAAAGGAAGATGATTAATTTTACTGGGATTTTCAGTTGAAGCATTTATATAGCCATTCCTTGTATCTGGTTTGTATCTTCAAATATCATTACTGCAGTTTTTCCTAGCATCTCCTTAACCTTTCATGAGATTCCCCATATAATTTCTAGCTGTTTAATAAATGCATTTTAAGTAATTTCCTTAACAGTACGGGATGATAAGCAGACAGGTCTTCTTATGTGTATATTACATTTCCCCAAATACATCCTTTTTTCATTAGCAAGTTTATTGAAATTATGTCCTACCTACTTATAGCACTTCACTTATGCTAGAAAACTGGCTATATGAGAAGAAATATTAAATATTCTTATATTTCAACAGTTCTCAGGAAAACAAGGTCACTAAAGAGCAGACTTCAACAACTCTATGTTGTCTTGCCTTTCTTAAAACTTAAATAATGATTAATCAAGGAAGTGAAGGAAGTCTAAAACCTTTACACTGGTTGATAGCAAAGGACAGCACTTCTAAATACCATAGTGAAAATTAATCAAAATACTAAAATATACATTCTACTTGAAGATGTGGTTATTTGCTGCTTTGGGAGACCAACCTAGTGAGCAATCACTAGGGCTAAATTCTAAATTTCAGGGCTAAATCCTGAATAAAAAAGTTTAAATAAACAGATAAAGGAGAGAAGGGTGTGGGGGAGGGAAGTATAGTTTTCAGGTATATATTTTGGATAGTGTGTGAAATTCCCACCTCTACTAACTTTCTGGAAGAGCCAGCTGTGTCCTCCAAGCCTGATGAAGATTCTCTGTGTTTTCTTTCCATTTCCATCAGAAGCCCTCATGAAGTTTCCCACTCAGACTTTACCCAGGACTTTGGAACTGCTTGACATCTGCCAGGATACCTTGGGAAAAAAATTAAAGAAATAGGTGACTTCAATCATAAAGAGGCAAGAATCTCTATCAACAACTGGCACTGGAGAGGATAAATATATTTCCAAATTCTAGAGCGGTCTAAATTTTTGAGACTCTATTTCAGTATTTCCAGTACTGTATTCATCTTGAATGAAATGCTAAGTGCATCTTTCACTCGTTTGGCTAGGAATGCCTGTTGTTTTGACTCATCTCTTAATATTTTTTTTTTTTTGAGCTGTGTTCTATTTCATAATGACCCCTTTCATTCTATGTGCAGCAAGATCAATTTGAGGTCAAGTTTTGTCTTGAAGAGTTGAGGTGAAAACAAGTTGTTTTCAAACACATATTACTCTTTCTTTCCTTTTTTTACATTTTATATATCTATATATCTATATATATACTCAAATTCTAACATGAGCTACCAGCTTGCATAAAATTCAACAGATTAATCACAGAATTTTGGCTTTTGATTAGTTTCTTTCAAAGTACAAAAACTGTCATGTTCAAACTTTAGGAGCTATCGAGTAATACAAGAGAAATACAGTATAGCTGGCAGCTTCTGCTGCACTGCCAATAAAAATATTTAACTGTAAATAAGTTAATATCTTTAATCTTGTATTTTTATGTGACACTTGTGCTTGATTTATATATAATGTGCACAAACTACTTGCACATCTGCTGTGTTAGATTGGTTGTCTTTATTCTCATCTCGCCTATATTATACCTTTATCATCTAGCGTGAAGTTAGTAGCATTTTTTGTGTAGAAATAGACAAGAAACTAAGTCAAAAGAAAGAACCTCCACACAACAAACCCCCAAGAAACAGGTTGTCATTTTAATTAAAACTCCACTAAATTTGAGCCAGTAGTAATTTATACTATGAAGCTTGTACATAGCAGAGAAATGTGATCTTAATGTTCAACAAATAAGTTGTTTAATTTTTCTGGCACTGCATTGCGCTATAGCTTATTTGAAAAGTTTGTCTTTTGCTAAATTTAGATGTTTTCCCTGGTCAGTTAATTCAAACTCAGTGAATAAAAGAAAATCATTGAAAAAGTTTTAATGAAGTGACCTTAGATCTCTAAGAGTAATATGATATGTTTGCATGTCAATACCTACTGAGAGTTATTTTGTCTCTTAAGCTGAGAAGGTGTTTCTCTGATGAGAGAATTCTTACAGAAGAAACAGAGTTACCCCAGTGGCCTAAAATAAGCTTTTAATTTCATAGAAACACAGTGGGGAAAAAAAAAAGAGTAGAAAAAACGACAGATTACAAAAATGGATGTATAAGCCTGGTATGACTGCTGAGGATAAAACCAAATTCACTGACATGTTTTATTTGCTACTATAAGATAATCAGACCTTGTGTAACAGTAGTAATAAATAATAAATAGGTAAATAAGCGTGACCTTTTATTTTATGCTACTTTTTTTTTTTTTTTTTTTTTTTTTTTTTTTTTTTTTTTTTTTTTTTTTTTTTTTTTTTTTTAATTAAACTGCAAAATAAAATACCTAGAGTCCTAGAATCCTAGAATATCCTGAATTGGAAGATGCTCACAAGGAGCATCAAAGTCCAACTCCTGACCCTGCATGGGACATTCCCAAAATCACACCATGTGCCTGAGAGTGTCTTCCAAGCACTTCTGAACTCTGTCAGGCTGGATATCGTGACCACTTCCCTGGGGAGCCTGTTCCAGTGCACAACCTATTTCTAATATCCAACCTAAACCTCCCTTGACACAGCTTCATATCACTGTACCCAGTATGAGCCTCCAGTTCTGTGTAGGTCACTTCTTGGTAGTATAAACATTGAGAATAAACCAAATACTATCTCACCGTGGGAAATTCTTTCAGACAAACAGATTAGCACAGTCCAAGGTATGTTATACAAACAGTGGCGACACTAGAGAGCTCAGAGGTCATGAGATAAAGTTAGGATAAAATATACAGGAAAAGCTTAGTGTCCTTCCAACCTGCAGATGCCAGAACATACAATGAGATTGAAATAGACCTACACTTAATAAAACTGAAAAACTCAATACTAAATAAAACCGAAAACCTGTAGTGCACAGTTTGCACTACATCGATTCTACTTAGATCTATTAAACTATAAAATGTTACAGTTTCCTTTTACATATAAGCAGTGAGGACTATGGATTCCTGTACTTGGCTTCTCTTCTTCTGCAACTTCTTAATTCCAGGTATTCCCATTAGCAATTCACTGCCTTTCCAAATCATTCAAGATTCATTTATACTATATACTTTCCTCATTTGCACAGAGAGTTTGCTTCTTGGTGCTCATGTGCTTGATCATGTATGCAGAAAAGGAATCATTATCCTCTTCAAGACATCTTAACAATTCTCCTTTGCTATTCTAACTACAAGTGTAATAACAGGAAAAAAAATGGACTGCTACCTCTTGGTTGTCTTGATTTTCTTATAATGAACATAAAGAAATGGATATTTAAATTCATAATTTGTCTAAAAAACATCTAATCCAAATCAGATACTCCCACTCTAAAAGTACGTATTTCTCAGATTTATTTCAATAAAAAAACTTAGAGTGAGTTGATCAGATGTATACATATGCTTGGTAATTATGTACAGGGGACAGAAGGGAATCAGCACCTTTAATGTGGATATAACTTTCTGTTGCAGTCAGGCTGCCTGAGTTATATTTCTTTCTTTGTTTGTTTTAAAAATGCTCATCAGTCTATGTTTATTCATCTTTGCAATTTAAACTGGAAACTCTTCATGGAAAGGATGGCCTTTTTATTTTGTGCAGGGCTACAACTAGCTGAAAATTTGAATCCAACACTAAAATAATGATCAGGGACAAATTCCTGGTGAAGGGCCAAAATTACATACCGATAACTCTAAGTTTCAGCATCAGAGACTTTTGCTTTTACTGGCTGAAACAGGCTTTAACTTTAAAAAATTGCTACATGATAGATCTAGAGTCTCTGTCAGAGACAATAATCTATAAAGTTAGCGGCAAACACCATGGATTTTATTCATGGTTCCAATAATTCCACAATTTACAAACTCAATTTCCTTATAGTTTCACAATTAATTTGTAATTCTGTATTTGCAAAATGTGTAAGAGACAGTTGCTTTATAAAAGTAGGTTTTAATACCTTCAGTGAATAATATAACTTTCACTCATACTAAACTCTAATTCACCTTGAAAACATATGCAGTGTTAAGGCTGGTGTGTTTTTAATTTAACATTTTCTTTGTGAGAGGAACATGCAGACATGATGTTTGGAAGTAGCATTTTTAAATATAATCAATGAAGAAAATATTTCTTAGCCCAAATTAAAGATTTTACAAATGAACTCCCCACAAGCTATACATGAAAATGCAACAAATGTGTCATCCCTATATGTGCTTACAGATTTGTTTACTCTCCTTTGTGAAAAAGAGCTGTACAGCGGGTGCTTGATAATGAAAAATATTTTGAAAACCATCATATGAGTTGGTTTGAAAACTAAAATATGAGTAAATTCAACTGTATGATTATACTTTCCACTTAATTTGTGTTGCTTTTTTTCAGTGAAAAATATACGTGAGTATTTGTTGACATATTCACTTCTGAATAACTTCTAGGAGTTTTCTAGGGAGCAGTGGAGACACACAATAGATGTACATATAAACCTGATATTAGAAAGTAAAGTAGTAGAAGTAAAATTAGTAGAAGTTTGGTATACATAAGGTTTGGATGTCTATGGACATGATTTTTTTTTTTTTTTTGTGGTAAGGGAGGCAGCAATTCTGGATTGCCTGTTACACATTTCCTGCTCAGCTTTTCCCCACTTTAATCTTCACAACTACTTCAGAAGGAAGTAGGACCATAAATTCCAGTTACTGTAGTCTGAGAGATGTTCTGCAAGTCAGCATTTCTGGTCACATGAAGTATTGCTATGAGTGCTGTTTCTATTCAAAGTAGTTATGCTCAACACATTCTTGTTCATGTGGCCTACAGAGGCACAATTCTTCAAGCAAAAAAAGTGTTCATTCTCCTACTCAGTCTTCATAGCCAGTCTTACAGTTGTTTTAGCAATAACTTGTTATGAGGATTTGGAGGACACATAGAGTAGAAATGCTGCAATGTGCATTTGTGGTTATTCCATCCTTTTCTCTGGTTTAGTACTTTTAGCAGGATGTTTCAATAGGTAGAGGGAAAGGGTGTAAGATACTTTCAGAAGAGAGAGAAACATATATATATATGAAAAAATGAGAGCTAAATATGCGATATACGGAGAAACAAAATACATTTGTAACTCCTCTGTATGACTTTTTTAGTTTATGCCCATATAATGTAGCTTGTTTGCTTGCTTACTTCCTTCCTCTCCCTCTCCCTCCCCTTCTCCACCACTTCACACAGCCTTTAGTGGAAAATCTTGTTAACTGAATTCTGTTAACCTGATACTGGAATAAAAGTACAGTCAAAACTCAAGAGACTAATTCTGAACTATTGAATTTGATAAGAGTCTTGTAAGAAGTTTTGAGGAGGTCATAAATAATTCCATCAATATTATCAAATTTGTTAGACTGAATACTTACAAGGCAGCCTTCTCTTTATTTGTATAGATATTTATTTAATTATTTTTCTGCTTTGAGATGTTAAAAAAAAAGAGAAGTTGGCAGATGTTGCAAGGAGAAAACTTAATTTTCTTTTGTTTTCTTGTGTTCCAGTTGTTTACAGAATTTTGGGAGGTTTTTTCCTCTAATGTTAAGAAATAAAAAAAAAACCCTTAAAGATAATTCTGTGCTGTTTTGCTGCGTTATTGCTTCCAACCAAGTTTATTTACATTTCCCACTGCTGATGACAGAGCTCAAGGTTTTAGTAAATCTCTGACTGTACAGTAAAGCACAACGGAAGGCTAACTGTGCATTTACTTTCCCTACTCAGCACCAGTTAAATATTAGAGACTTAGAACACACATTTAAGTGAAGATAGGAGTTAGGCAAAGGTAACTGTGTAATAGCTCCTTCAGAACTACAGTGTTGATCAGTTAACCTAGGGTGATCCCACTGTTGTATCTTGTCCAGAAAATTTTCAAGTTTCAAAAATTTCCATAAGGAAGGAAGGAAATATTCCATGACTTAGGACATTGTTCCCTCATATCAGATTGATGCAACCCAAATATTTTCCTGAGACTGTTTCAGAAATAAGTTAGTTTTCCTTTTTCATCTTTACTTTTCAAACCTTTACCAAGGCGAAAAAATGTTTAACAGATTATGCATTGAAGTTCCTTGAGCTCCTGTTACACGTTGTTAGACTGTGAAAAAATGCGGACTGGTTAATATAGTGAATGAAAATAAAAATTCAGATTTCATTCTCTTCTTTGCTTTCAAGTCCCTCTGCAAGCTTTCTCGTCAAAATATGAGTGAGAGCTAAAAGTTCCTGAGATAACAAATACAGTGTGGCTATCACTGGTGAGTCACTATCACACAGTTCTCTCTCTTCTTCTGCCATGGTAATTAATTTCTTTACAAACAGAAGGCGGAGCAAAAAAGCAAGTGGCATAATGTTTGCTAATTTGATAAGCAGTTAAGTAATTTAAGGAAAGACTAACAGGGTTAGTGGAATAGACAAGGTATAAACATGAGTACTCTGACTCTGTTTCTGAGTCCGTGAAAAGGCTGTATTACCCATTGTTCTTACAGCTGAACAGTTTGCTAATTGTCTTTCTAAATCTTTTATTTTTTCCTGATACGTAACTTCTCAGTAAAACAGACTATTTTAAATGTAGAAAAACAAATTTAAAATTTAAAATTTTTATTAAGCACATAAAAGCATTTAATTTGCTCTCAGGTAGGAATTAATAACAGGACAACCACTGCAGTTGCTACAACTCATTTAACTATAGGAAAATGATATAATTTCTGTATACTGAAGAACCTCTCCCATTGGAACATACACGTGCACACATGGTCATATCTATCAAAATTGATGTTAGTTTTATTGTACCTGACATACCATGTATCTTGGAATGCTACTGATTTCCTCTATCTGACTCTCAATGAGAGGCAGGGAAATTTATAGCCAAAGTAAGACTGATTCAAAAGAAACTATTGCATGCAGTCAGCTTTGTGTACACCAAATTAGAACATGTCTTTAATATTCTGGGCACAAATTTCAACTTGAATAAAACAAAACCTTGAGAAGCAGCAGCATGTAAATCATTCATGAATAGAGCTTCTATTTTCTTGTAACTTGTAGCTATTTACTGTAAATAGGGAAGGATAATCTCTCATGTAATGTGATCATTGCCTAATTATAATACAAAATGGGTATCTTTCAGCATATTGGGTAATATATTGTTGAAATTCTGTAAAGCAAAACTGAGCTACACTAAAATATCCCTCAGAGCAAATTGCTTGAAATAAAACATGGCTTAAGTGGGTATTTAGTTCTTAACAATATAAATGATCTGGAAGAAAAAAATATTACTGAAAGTTTTTTCTTCTTGGTGATAAAAAATTCACTAGTTAGTGATAAATAATAATGACAGGCAAATTGCACAATTTGAATAAATAAATCAGATCAGTATCTCTATTTTTAGAAACAAATAATTGATTAAATGTTTCTTACAAAGCTAAATTTGACTTATGTTTGGGTTGGGGTTGAAAAGTACTTTAGTATGCAATGGTACTGAATGTCCAAGTATGAACATTACCTCACTTGAGCTGTGTGATGCAGCCTAAAAGACTGTCTTGAAATCAGAGTTCTTGGGAATTTTTTGGGAGATAATAGGGGATATCAGGTAGGATTTAACAGAGGATATCACTACTTTACATGACATAATGTTGAAAGAATGGATGTGGGTCCTAAAGGAGCCATAAGAACAAATCAAGGTCTAATAAATTAACACTCGTGTCCTAAGGATATAGACATCCCATTTGGCAAAATGAAAATAAAAGGTGATGTAACATCCTGTAGATGAAATGTGACCACAGCCCATCAGATTCAAAGCAAGGGAAACTTTTGTGTAGAGAGACCTCCACAAATTAGAGGACTGGGCAATCACCAACCATAGGAAGTTCAACAATGGAAGTACTGCATTCTGCACCTGGGATGTGGCAACCCTGGATGTTTGTACAGACTAGGGAATGAGATGCTGGAAAGCAGTGCCTCGAAAAGGGATCTGGGAGTCCTGGTTGATGGCAATTTGAATACGAGTCAGCAGTGCCCTGGCAGCCAGGATGGACAACTGTGTCCTGAGGGACATCAGGCAAAGCATCGCCAGCCAGTCGAGGGAGGGGATTGTCCCACTCTACTCTGCACTGGAGAAGCCTCACCTTGAACACTGTGCAGTTTTGGCACCACAATGTAAGAAATGTTCCTAGAGAGCATCCAAATGAGGGCAACAAAAATGGTGAAGGGACTTGAGTGGAAGGTGTATGAGGATCAGCTGAAGTAACTTGGTCTGTTCAGCTGGCGGAGACTGAGGGGAGACCTCATTGCAGTTACAACCTCCTTGTGAGGGCAAGAGGGGCGGGTGCTGGTCTCTTCTTTGTGGTGACAAGTGACAGGACCTGAGGGAATGGCCTGATGTTGTGTCAGGGAAGGTTTAGGTTGGATATTAGAGAAAGGTTCTTCAACCAGATAGCGGGTGGGTGCCCTGAGGCTTCTCAGGGAAGTGGTCACAGCACCAAAGCTGACAGAGTTCAAGAAGTGTTTGGACAATACTCTTGGGCACATCGTGTGACTCTTGGGGATGACCTTGTACAGGGCTAAGAGTTGAACTCAATGATCCTGGTGGGTCCTTTCCAATACTGTGCTTCTGTAATATGGATGACTGTGACTGTGTCCTGCCTCTATCTCATATGGAAACAGCCTGAGTCTAGACGCCTATTCCCAACCTTCTTGCAGGCTGTGCTTGAAAAATATGTCTGATATATTTGTGTGGCCTTGTAGTGACTGTTCTGTGACTTCCCAATGACAGCTCTTCACGTAGACATTTCTGTTCCCAGTGTGAGCAGACAGTGTGGCCCAGGCATACCTCTAGTGAAGATAGTCTGTGGAACACAACAGAGAGGGATGTGGTATTCAGTGTGGATGGCTCCTGAGATCTGTCACTGGATCAGATCTAGCTTTGGCTTGCTGTTAGAAGTGAATGAGTCAGGAAACAAGCTGATGTTACAGAAGGTAAAGAGACATCCTGAATACATGAGTAAATCCACAGCATTTTGAGAATGAGGAAATATAAAGGAGGGCATTGCCCTACAAAGCAAGTCTGAGAGGGAAGAAAGTGGGACTGCAAATTGAAGATGAACCAGTTGTAACAGACCAGACACAAGATTAACCACTTGGTAAAACTAAGTGAACTTTAGGTTCACTCAAACTGAAATGAATCCCTCAATTGTTTTTTCAGTAACCACGAATGTGTCAGGCTGATATTGTGCCTATTCGGCACTCTCTGTCATGTGGCTAAGAGACTCTTTATGCCCTGAAACCATTATCCTGAAACTGCAGCCTGAATCACAATGCATTAGTGTCTTAAGAAAATTAGCACATACCAATCATATCATCACTCGTCATTTCAACTTTCAGTGGTTAGAAGTTTGTTTACCTTTTTTCATGTATTTGATAAGGATTTTAAAATCTGCAATAGTTTTTACATCCAGTCAGTAAAGTGCTCTGATTTGCTTTCATTTCTTTGTAAAATCCATCAGAAATGTTTTTGTTTGCATTATCATTTTTGTCTATAATAGAGTGAGCTGTATTTAAATAGAATATTAGCCTGATAACTTCTTGGAATGTTGTTTTATGGTCAGTTGTGACTGTATGGTCAGTTTCTTTATTCTAGCCATATGCTAAAACACACTGTTTTAAGTGAAAACTTAAGACAATGTTTCAGGGGCATTTTTAATTATTTTTCTTATTAAGAATGACAAAATTTTACATTTGTATTGCAAAAAGAGTTTCCAACTTTTTTTCCCCTATATATCCTCTTTATGTATAATGTATTATATAAGAATATAGGTTATAGCTTGTTGGAATCTTAAAGTTATGAGCACATTAAACCCACATTTAATGCACTAGGCGTGCAGATAGGGAGGAATAAACAATCAGTCTTGAAAGAATGCAGCCAAAATTTTCAGGTTATCTTTTTTTTTTTTTAACATCTGCCTGATTACTCACAGCTACACCATAGGCATGAAATGAGAGTGTAAGAGCACAGGTTACTAGAAATTTATAAGAGACAGTTTAATGATTTCCATGAATGCTCTTCTTTCAAGGCAGAAGTAGCTATACATAGCAATGTTATTAGTGAGGTAGCTTTTGTTTAAGAGTATAGAAAAAATAGATTTCTTAAGGATTAACATTTTCTAATAGACTAGTTATTTTTATTGAGGAAAACTAGTTTTTGAACACAGAAGTTTTGCTGACAGTTTGGTGTTACCAAAAGTGTATCTATATTTATACATGGTTATTCTTTTTTATAGGTGCATTAGTTTGTTTAAGAAAATATAGTATCTGTCCTTACAGATCATAACTCTACATAAATGTATGTCATTATTCTTGGTCTAGGAATCCAAAAAGGATATTGCACTTACCCACAAACATGACATGATAAAACATGGTAGATTCATATGCAAAGTGAGAACATTTGTATGTAGAGATACTCACACAATCTTTTCCCTGTAGCTACAACATGAAGACATAATACAATCTACGGATTCACAGATTTTTTTTTTTAAGATTTTCAGCTTCTATTTTTTCTTATATATTTAACTTCTTGTCCCAAAAGATAGTGTTAAAGCTACTAGAACACTTTACATCTATGTTCCTTACTGATATTTTGAATGTCTTTTGTGTGCAATTATGCTGAATTTCCTGGTTTTAAAGAGCTTTTCATAACAATTGCAACACTGTTGGGATTTTACTCCTAAAGCTAGGAATATAGAATCATTATTTTAATTCCAATTGTTTAATTATGTCCTTATATGTAAAATACCCTCAATAAATACCCAAATAAAATTTTGTCATTCTTAATAAGAAAAATAATTAAAAATGCCCCTGAAACATTGTCTTAAGTTTTCACTTAAAACAGTGTGTTTTAGCATATGGCTAGAATAAAGAAACTGACCATATAGTCACAACTGACCATAAAACAACATTCCAAGAAGTTATCAAGCTAATATTCTATTTAAATGCAGCTCACTCTATTATAGACAAAAATGATAATGCAAACAAAAACATTTCTGATGGATTTTACAAGAACTCCAGAGACAAAGCCGCCATGAAATATTTCTAATAAGGTGAAGGTAATGACTTTAGAAAAGTTAAAATCCTATTTCTCAGGAAACTTATTCCATGTGAGAGAGGAGTATATGCCACAAATTTGATATTGAGAATGAAAGATAAATTTATGTTTTTCATGTTAAACAAAAAGACTGAATTTGTAACTGAATGCAAAAGAAATTCAGTCTTAGCTAAAAAAGCATGAGCAGACACCAAACAGCCATGTATTGAGTTTTAAATTTCTTGCCCATTCTCTTTAACTCTCTGCCTAGTGTTCTGCTTTAATTGATAACATTTCCATCACATTTGTCAGAGGACCAGTAAACTGCATTTTCAGCAATCAGCAATCTATTCAGGCTAGGAAAGTTTGTGATTGTTTTAAAATACTGCATAGACTAAGTATTTTCAGTTAAGTGAAAGGCTGTTTTCCCTTTCTGTATAAATCTGTGACTATTGACCATCTCATAAAGACTTCTACCATATTAAATACAACCATGACAGTGCACCAAGTAATTCATTATTTTGTAACACCAATCTAGGCTCTGGGGATGAATTTATTGAACTTTAAAACAGAATGTAATCAACAATCCATTTCATCTGGTTGGATAACACTCCTCTACCAATCAACCAGCAAAACTGTCCTATTTCACTTATCCTGTCCCATTCAATGAACTGTAAGTACATCTCTGCCTAATGATAAGGGCACTGGGGGCCATATATAATTCAGAGGCTGCTTGAAATGCATCAGCCAACTGTCCTGATATGTTAATCCACTCACTGGGGGCTTTCATTTGATGTCTAATGTAAATCCATGTTTGTAAGCTTCAGCATTATCATCATTACTGTAAAAGAAGATAAAAATGAAGCAGCAGCACTGGTACTAATGACACCTGAAAACTGGTGTTGCGTACTATGAAAACTAGTTTATATAGTTCCCAAGTGCAAAAGAAATGAATGAACTTTTGCATAACATTTCAAAATCACAAAGGAATACCCTGTTAAGTTTTTCTTTAACCTAGCTATCTACCTTTAAAAAATTAATTGTCTAGTTACTAGAAATTCAGGCCATCTTGAGCAAAGAAGACTCTCACAGTGGGTCATATTCAGTCATTTTACATAGTACATCAACAGAAAGCACAATATATTTGCAGAAAATTTAATTTAATTATAAGCTGCTTATCAGTCTGCCAAATGAAAAATTTCCAATGCCTTTTGCACATATAAATAGGAAAGAATGAAAAATGTATTTTCCAAGAAATTTAGGTCAATCAATTTCTTAGTCTTTTCCTAAGCTAGCCAAGAGCTTAGTCACTAATGAAACCAGTAAACAGACTATCATGTTACTAAAATAAATTGAAAATATGAAATGTTGATTAAATTAAATCTGTTGATATTCAATGACAAGCACAAAATTTTACAAAGTGCTGTATGAGGTAAAATGGTAGATTAATTAGAAGCAGAATGAAAAATAGCTAAAAACATTGTATCCCTCTCCACCCCAGACTCAAATTCTGTGATTTATCTAGTCCAGCTGCTGTCACCCATCTATCAGAGTTTTCTTGGGTCTCCAGGTAGTTGCAGAGTTTGGTGATCAAAACAGTTGCAAACTGGAGAACTCAGATGTATTATCCTTGTAAAAGGATGAATAGGCATAAACGTCCTTTAAACTCCATGCCAGTCCAGTCTAGTTTTAGTTCTGATGGTATTACTTTTCTTATGATCCTCACAGAGATAATTCTCTCAAAGGAGCTGAAAAGTGTATAGGCTGGCAGAGGAACCCCTTCCCAACGTCATATGCTTCCATGGATAAGCCACCATGGCATGTTCCATGGCATATGCAAAGCGCTGGGACAGTTGGTGCAAGCCTCCAGCAAAATTCAGGTTAATCAGTTAAGATTTTAGGGATGATGATATTTTTGATGCAGGGCAAGGAAAATACCAATTTCTTTTGCTGTGGGGTGATTTTTAAAAATTTCCCCAAATAATACAAAACACTGATTGCAAGTGGGCCTAAATTTGTGGCTGCTCAGAATATTTTTAATACAAACAGAACATAATAGTAAAGATATTTTCCCTTGAAAAATTCTGTTCATATGTAGTTGAATTTCAGAACCTACCTCAGAGGAGAAGAAGACTCATTAAAATTATGTCATAATTTAAAATAATCAAGTAAGATTATTCGTAAGGCTACAGATATAAGTTGGAATTTGAATTAAAATGACTGATTATTCAATGGCCAACTGAAAATTATCTTCAAAGAAAACTTAAAATTGTTGTATGTCACATTGTATCTTTGAAGTCTCCAGCATGTACTGGAGCCAAATGTTCAGCGAGATTACCCCACTGGTAGCCAGAAAAGCAAAATCTCCTCCGGTTTCCAGCAGAGGATGTGAGGTAGAGAAAGTGGAGGTGTCGGAGTGTGAAGGAAGAGAAAGGAAAGAAGGGCAAAAAGACACTTATGGTGACAGCAGGTCAAAACTCCGTCTGGCCTTTACTGGGTAGTAGCTTTCCTCTCTTAGCTGGCCTTAATACTACTGAGTTTGGAGTTGCATGAAGACCATGAGGGATGCCAAAAGGACAGATTAAAGGAGGGATAGCATGATAGCAGAGTGTTTGAGCCTTTTGATTAAGATCCACAGATGTGAATGAGGACTTTGCTGTGAAATAGTGCGGTGAATCCCACTACCTGAGCTGACCCAGCTGTAAATGAACTCTTGTCTCAGCTAGAGACTTAAAGATAGCTGTATGTGATTCTAACTTTACTGCTCCTGGTTTACTGTTGGCTATTGAAGCTTATATGTCTCAATCATGCATGCTAGGCCAGGAGTAGCAGGTGGAATTTAGATCCTACCATTCCTAATCCACCTCACATTTAGCTTCTGGATTGAAAGAAAAGGCATTTCTTAATGATGTCAAAGAATCAGAATATCCTTTCTTGTCTATGTACATAAAAAAAAAAAAAAAAGTCTTTCATGAACAGAAAACCTAAAGGTTCTATGACTGTTATTCAATTCTGTAAAAATAATTCATCATAAACAGATACGTTCAAACTCTCTATTGATCCAGTTCTAAATAAATGTAATAGGTATCTTTCTTCTGAATTAAATGGAACTTGGATTAAATTTCTGGGAATGGATGCTCATCTGATCAGGAAGCTTAAAAAAAGTTTGGTCTCCAGTCACAGCTACCAAAGCAATTTAATTTTAAGACATTGAGGATCACATACAAAATATTCATGTATGTGCTAGGTATAGTTGAACTAGAAACACCTACCAAGAGAAAATTGCAAACTGCTAGCAGTTATTCCACTGCAGCAAAAGGAGGCTAACTTTATCAAGTATGTTATTTGCTTTGAATTATTCAATCTGCAGTGTTACCATGGTTACAGCTGTGTTACTTATCCTCACATCATTATTATTTTCTTTTTTGTCATTATACTTACACTGTAAATAGTATTTTTTTTTAGAACATGCAATTTGCAACACGAATAAGAAACAAGGTTCACAGGAACATCAATATTGATATTATATGCACTGTGGCTTTGGCATTGACATTAATATTCCTCTGCATAAGTACAGCATGACATTCATATAAAGCATCCGATCAACATTGTTTTGCTGCTTTTGATTTCCATACTGATGTCAATGCATAAGGTAACTAATGAAGGCATCATAAAAATAAAATCAACTCTTGTATTACCACCACTGCAGTGTACATTAGCATTCATGTAAAATATTGTTTTGAGGTATAATCACAGCCAACTGTATTAGGATAAATGTATCTCATGAGAATATTAGTGAGTTTTAAAAACCCACCACCACCACAACAGAAAAACCCAAAAATATTTATAGTAAAAATTGTGGGCTTTTTCAGTTAATTCCACCTTCCTGTTATTCCTTTTCTGATTGTTTGCTAGCATAATGACCTCTCACAGGCTGATAAATTAGCTTATTCCTCAATAGTGAATAACTAGTCAGCCAGAGATTTTTCTTCTCTCTGGAAGACAAAGAAAACAAATATTCAATATACATGTTCTCAGTTGAAAAGTTTGCTTTCTCAGGGGGAAAAAAAAAAAGTCAGTATCCACCTCTTTATATTCATCTCTGAACTGAGACAATAAAAGTCTTAATGCAAAAATACACTGAGATGCTGAAATCACTACCAAAATTGCTAGAAATGTTTTGAGTGTTGCGTATTTCATAATCTCACTGAGTATTTTTTATACTCAAATGTGTAAGTTATTTCTGACTTCTTTACCTACATTTAATCAAATGAAATTTGATTGGTGAAGTTGATGTTAAGTATTTAGGTAACTTAGACTTTATCAACAATGAAGGAGAAGGATAACATTCGGATATGCATTTATGTATCCTAAAGTAGATGTCTAAGAAGTGTCAGCTTAATTGCATGCCAGAAATATTTATGTCCATCAAATAAAAAGCTAATGCCTGAAGTGAAATGATTTGAATACTGCCTACAAAATCTGTCTGTTCCTCACAAATCTGTTATTCTGTCTCATTTTTGTCAAGTCTCCCTTAGGTCAAACAAAGCTTTGGAATCACCATTTTATTGTTACTCTCGTACGCTTGTTTTTTACTGATTAGATATCAACACTTTCCTTAAAATACAGGTCTGTCTTTTTTATTTACTCAGTTTTCTATGTCTGCAAAGATATTAATCCATTTGATGATTACAGTTAACCAAGAGCAAATTTGATGTCTGTGTAGCAGGTCCATGCTGCTCAATCTTACTTCTGAAATTCTGACTTGACAAAAAGTTTCAGAGGAAATGTTGAATATAGCATTCGATAACACAGTCACACAAATATAGCATAGATAAGACAGATACTATAAAAGCTTTATCACAACCGCAAAAGTCCTCCTTTTTGTAAACTTTACATGATCGTTATTCCCCTGTGGATTCAGGAAGTAGGTTCAGGAGCAAAGAAATGAGAGAATTGGGGAAAAAAAGCGATTATGGCAGTAACATGCCTCAAACTTCTTCACGCTCATACCTGAACCTTTGGGTGGACACAGTTTGCTACTTGTGTTTTAAAGGAGGCTAAAGGAGTAAGAGAAGGACTGTCGTAAGAAGTTAGATGAATTTCACTGAACATGTTTCACTGTCAGCTCAGAAAAAAAACCTACTGAAGGTGGGGCTGAAGTTGACTCCACAAAACTATAGTTTTAGGCCTTCACTTTAAAGGTTGAAGAAAAATGTTGAAAATACAAGTAGATCAAGCTACCAGGCTACTGGATGTGGTGACCAACCGTAATCACCAGCAGTCTCTTGTATGGGATATTCAGTACATACATGTGTATTTCACTTGCTGCAGGCATTGTCATTGTTCTTGATACATCCACATGGATACAAAACTTATCCTTTCATTTCCATGCTTTTCTCATGCTAGAATGAAAGGCGACTGTGGTAACTTCTGTTCTGGAAATTAAAGCAATCTGTTCTCTATGTGTTTCAATTCAAGAGTAAAGGATCGGAGAGACAGATAGATGTTTGACAGAGCGAAGAATACTTTCCCTCTGGTTTCTTTGTTTTCTAGTATAATTTGGAAAGCTACAGTCTAATATCTGATTCTGAATCAGGTAAATGGTAACTTCTAGGCCTCCAAATAAAGTAATGTTTAGGTCATCTATAATTCAGATCTCTTAGGAGGTCTTCCTCTCTTCTATGTGAGAGTGGCCAGTATGATTTTATATGTGAATATTTAGTGGGCATTCTCCTGTGTCTTCCTTTTTATATCTTTCTTAGCTTCTGAGGTGGAAACATAATAATTCTACACTTCTATTTTAAAATTTATTTGACACTTCCAAATGAGGTCATGGTAACTCACAGTAGTGGTCTTTGGTCATCATCTTTGAAAATGATGTAAGGTTTGTAAACCTTAAGTCTCTTTCTCTTCTGGTAGATTAAACACGATCAGGGCATGCCTCCAGCTACTGGAACTTTCCCATTTAAATTGTTAAATTATTCAAGTGGTTCAACCATTAAATGGTTAAATTATTTAGAAGTTTTTGGCATGAGTCAGCTAGCACTCTTCAAATGCATCTCAAGCACAGTTGTGGAATTAACTCAGCCTGCAGACTCTTTTCAATAGTATATTGCGTGGTCATTCTGTGTTGGAAGCTAAGAAAAATCTTAGTAGTAGAGGTTAAGTTATTGTATCTCTTGTAAACCCATAAACAAACTCATTTTCAAAATTATCTCACCTGTTTCCACAACTAAATAATTTATTTTTTTTAATATTTTGAATAGCATATTTATATACATTTATTATTTTACTCAGAATTGAGCAATTAAACCCACTTCTAGAACATATACCTGTTATTAAATGCAGCATATTAATTTCAAAATGCAAGAATTTGTGGCAACAGCTAGTAATTAAAGTTCTACTTATTTTAAGATTATTACTTAGAAAGATATATATAACGTACAACATAGAAGGGGACATAGACATGGTAGAACAGATTTTAACAAGGAATATTCCTGGGAATTTTCTTTCAACACCTGCTCAGTTGTGGTGACACCATAAACATATATTGCAAGTTTAAGGACAATACAATCAGTATTATAAAAGTACAGGATGTATTCTTGATTACTTGGTCTTGAAGAAGGGTTTTATTGTGGGATCTGAAACTGCAAGTGAAACTATTTTTGGAGTTACTTGGTGTAATTACTGAATCATTTACAAGAACATGTAATTACTCTGCAGTACATCATCTTTAATAGCTAGGGTCTTTTTCTTTCACTTGACAGAGGTCTGGTTCCCTACCCTGAAATGAAAGGATGATTTGCCAGGGTCCTCAGTGTCATTGGATCAGACCATAATATACCAATTTCAATAATTCATGGTAAGCATGGAAAGACTCTATGTACCATAAAATTAAATGTAAAATTAAAAAAAAATATAAAAAACACAAACCAACCAACCAACCAAAAGAAAAAAACAAAACAAAACAAAAACACAAACCACCAAAAAACCAACCAAAACCAAAATCACCCCCAAAGTTCAGCACAATTTTTAAACATACAGATTTTGCCTTAGGAGGTTCTATTTTTTTTTTTTCCTGTGTCATTACACTTGCATAAACTACATTATTAGGCAGTACTCATGTTTTCTGTGCAGGAGAATAGACAAAGGAACATTATCATTTATTGAAATCAGATGACTGTCTCAAGACAACAGTTTTGTTAATTATTTTACTACTGGATGTCCTAGATAGGTAGCTCACTCACGTCATGCTTCCGTTTAACCATGTGCAGAACTAATGTCATGGAGTCTGACTTTTGTTGAAGGGATATTCTTTTGGGATCTTTCAGCAAGTGATCATGCCACAGGACTATTCAGACACTAGTACTCCATAGCTTATGTTTCAGACCCTGTGTCTTCACCTTTAGTGCTGTTTTACAAATGCATGCTGCTTTGTACTCTAGTTTTCAGTACTTTCACTTTTCAATACAAGCGCGAAACTCTGTTGGGACCAGGAGCTTCAGGATACACACCTCTCTGGAAAATCTGCATTACTCAGGATGGCATTAATTGATGCTGATGTATTAACATGCAGATTTTATAGGTTACCCAGACACAGCTCTAATTACCTTCCTTACCTATGGTATGAACACTTTGAAGCTGCAGAAGCAAGGACCCTTAGCCATTACCCATAGTCATGTCACTTTCTCAGTGAAATGTGGGGGGGGTGAAGTGGAAAGGGAATCATACATTCTATGAAAAAAATTACATTGTGTGTCAGAAAGGTATTATAAGCAAGTGATGAATAATTGGCATAATTTGTAAGTTCTATAACAAGGGAACTTCTGGATACTGTTGTAAATGAGATAATTTGTCACTGCAGTAAGTCTGTCCCATATAAACACTACTGTTAATAATGTTGACACTGGTTGGCTGAAGGGAATAAGCTTTTCAATAAAATCAAACATAAATTTTATTGATGGAAACTTCAATACAAAAATAATGTTTTTAATTCTTTTAATGATGTATTTCTTTTTATAAAGTTCCTAGTTCTTTAAAAATGTACTGGGCCTAGTTTTATATGCATTTAATCATGCAAAAAATCTCCCCTGCTGTCCAGAGGGGTGCAGAACTCAGACAAGTGTTAGTAGGATTTTAATATTTGCACCAAATAAGAATACACCTCAAAATGACAAGGTGAATTCAACATTCACATTTGAAAGGTCTAATGTATACTTCCTCTTCCTTTCACTATGATTAGCGAAAAAAAAATCCCACTCAGAAAAAAGGTAAGATTGAACAAAGACTGACAAAAAAAATTTCCATCTCTAAAGGGTCACCTGGAGGTGATTTCATTGTCAGTCGCTTAATTCCTAGTTACATCTTCCACCTCAGGAAACCAGTCTTATCAGAGTAAATTGAGAAAGAAAACCTGTGTGTGAATGCATTTAAATGTTTCAAGTGAACCTTTCCTTTCAGTGGTCCTATCCTTATAAAATTCTTTTTACGATACTTTTCACTACTACAAATAAACTAAAACAGAGGATAAGCAGAGCAAAATTCTGGTTTTAGAGATAACAGTGTAAATTCAGAGAAAAATGTATTGATAGTGGCATTGCTGTAGATTTATTTCTACTCACTACAAGTGTAATATAGCTATCTGTTATGGTCAGATCCTATTTTAGCTTTGATAGTGGGAAAGCTCTTTTGACATCAACTGAAATAAGTAGTGCTTTTAAATGCATAGGTAGTAGTATAGAGCTTCTGTTTAGTCCACTGTGCTAATACAGCATCAGAGCCATTTGTATGGTGAGAAGACAAGTTTACTGGTGAACTGGTGCCAAACAAAGACAAATGAAACCCCGACATAATCTGAAAATGCATGAACTGCTAAATAGCTTTTAAATTGCTACAGAGGGTACGAAACTTCTGATATCTCACTTCCATGTATTTTATTTCCTGGACTTTTTGAGTCAAAGAGTGAAAGGCATGGGTAGTAGCTATTTTATTATTCTGCGTAGCATTTCTTAAATCAGCTTTTTTTTTTTTTTTTTCAGTTACCATAAACTTAGACTCATTAGTAACTGTGTAGTCTGTAATGCCTGTGGAAGTTCTCATGGCACAGTCTTAGTGCTATCTTGCACTGAATTAAACAGGACTAACAATTGTCTTGTGCTTGCTATCTTGTCTTCTTGTGGATAAATGAGCAGATTGCCATGTTTGAGTTTGGAAGATATCCAGAGAAGTAATAAGTTTGGGTGGCAGAGTTAAGAGAGCAGAGCAAAGAGTGCATCACGAGATGGTGCTTAGTTTCCTGGGGAGACCATTCTGCAGTGTTAGACCAAGCTCAACAATAGCTTTTTTATAAAGAGGGTGGCTTTTTTGTGACCTTAAATCAGTTTTTGGTTCCCTACATTTAGGGTTCAACTAAGATCTTGAAGATAAGGTCATGCCACTTCTGGAATTTTTTTCTTCAAGTGCACAGTGTCAGAAACTGGGATTTACCTATAAGACCATGGTCAGTGAAGATGACATGTTGTCAGTTTCGCACTGGTTGGATTTTGGTATGTGTTGAGGACCACAAGCCTAGGTGAGCAGTGTTACTCTAGATGAGCAGTGATAGAAATGAATTGATGAACACTGGATTACTTCTTCCTGGTGGAAACAAGAATACGACTTGGGAGTGTTGAAAAAATTTCTCAGTGGTAGGCCCCCAGACTTTACCATCAATGAAAAACTGAGGAATAATTGTGGAGGATACAGTGACCCAAAAATTTGAAGATGTATACTTCCCAATACAAATGCTGAAAAGCAAGGCTTCCAAATCTCAAGCTATTTTCTCTCATCAACATAATTCAAGGTTTTTTTGCTTATTCTTAGTCTGATGATCCTCTCCAAGATTTGCTGATAGCAACAGTCTTCTGTGGTAAAATATAAGTTATAATAATAAACAGGTGTAACATCAACAAAAGCTGCTATATGACCTAAGTTTTGAACAATGAAAAATAAACTGTTATTCACTGTTTTATGGCAGATATGACAACAATGAGAATCTATGGAGATGTTCTTCTATTACCTGGAGAATAAACTATTCTTTCTACTGTATTCAACTGGATTAGGTATATTTATTTAATTCTTTCATCTCTTTTTTTTTTTTTTTTTCAAAATTTCCTCAAGGTACTTGGTTATCTGAAGAGCCATATCTAAACAGTCATCTGATTATGTAAAGTGAATTTAAATAAATGAAAATTTTCATTCAAATTTAACTACCTGAAGATATATACTTGGTTAGACACCTTACTGAGACACATGTCTTTCAAGTACCGAGTATTGATACGGAATATCAAATACTTGTGGAGGACATAGGGACTGCTCTACAGAGTTAAGGTATTCCCCAAAATAATTATATCAAATTATATATTTTCTGTAATCATGATTGCTCTCATATTCCCTGAGCATGAAAGGCTTAATCTGTCAGTTTTCATAATTAGTTGTGAATATATTAATCTTTTATTTCTTTTATGAAACCTTGTCAGCTTGTAAGGAATAGCAAGCCACATGACTCATGTGCATTAGGTAGCTCAGGGACTTGAGGGTGTCTCTCTCTCTGCAAATAACACCCGGAAGAAAGTGTCAGAAATGAGATAGTGACGCTTCTTCTGGTGCACTGATGCCTTGGGGTCCAGCCTATCCAATAAAGAGCAGTCTTATACATGTGCAGCAGTGCAAGAAACTGAGGTATGTGCAAACTGTGTTTTGTAAGGTCAGATGAAGACCAGAAGTCCTGAGGTTCAGGGACTAGAGAGAGGCCAAAAAAATACTTGTCCAACAAACTAGAATAGTCTTGCTCTTGGCAGTGGCACCCAGAAGGAACTGCTGCCTCCACAGCAGTGGTTTGAAGCAGACATTTCCTAGATTTCTCTTTTTTTCAGATAAAAACAAATCTTTTTATGTTTTTTTTTCTCCTAACATCAGAACAGAAAGCACAGACTAGGTGAATGTTCAACTCCTTGGCACATAGAGACACATAGAAGTGTGTGCATGTTAGTTGATCCACCACTGGTATGAAATCTCACAGAGTGTTTCACACATATGATGTCTTTTAGATTACTCAAGGCATCCAGTTGGAATTCAAATTGGTCACTTGGGGTCAAACTCATATTTTTCTATTTGATAGGGTCTTCTGAATAGTTCTGAGAGATGGAATAAAATTATAGAAATGTTAATCAAGATGTAATCACTTTTTTAATGTGTAAGAAATGTAGAAAGTAATATTCAGGGGGTTCAGTTACCAACTTTTTTGGTAAGACCTAGTTGATAAAGTACAAGGAACACATTACAGAATTTTTGCTTCTTAGTATTAAACACAGCTCCATTTTTTATTGCATAGAGGGTAAGACAAGTTGTAAATAATTCTACCTTGTAATGAAAGTCAGCTCTTTAAAATATTAAAGTAACCTCTTCCATTTAATGAAATATATTCCTTTAAATAAAGTAGAAGTTGAATTATGTTTCTTTCAATACAAAGGTAAATAAAACTAATTGAAATAGTTTTCCAAATTTTTGAAAAAAATTTTAAAGAAGCATAGTTTTTCCAGTTTATATAATCAGAACAAAATCATCTACTAAAAGAAATGCATATAATTCAAACTGCTTTATCTGTGATTAATAACTTGATATCGACTTATTAGTAGACCAACACAGAGATTTATTGCTGATAGTAAGAGATTATTATTGAGGGAGGCAAAACCTTTGTAAATATTAGACTGTTTCAGTCAATAAATCTCAGTCAGAGTGGCCAATACTTCATATTATATTTAGTTCAACAAATGACTTCTGTGGTATGATTAATATTAAAACTTTAACCAAACTATTTGAGAGACTGTTGAATGTTCACACTTCTATCTTGTCCTATGAAACTTATTTGAGAAGATCCTGAGCATATTCCTTTTCTGCCCACGGATATGTTTCTTCTCATATTATAGTGATTCAAGACATTAATTTCAGGGAAAGCAGAATCTTCTTGAAAAAGAGTAAGTGAACTTTTAGAATTATAAAGAACTCCAGTATCAGTTAGTCAGGAGTATAAAGCTGTTTGCTCAAAATTTCACCAAACCATTTCTCTTCTCAATCTATACTCGAATGGATGCAGTGGATTAAAGACAATGCTTGCATCCCATCTAAGATCACCTAAAATTAACCCTAACCTTTTACAAATTTCAAATTTCTGGTTGTTTTAGCCAGGGATGTTATTAGCATTTGCCTTAGACTACCTTAGGTTGTTGGTTTCAGGTGGGGTAGAGTTAGCTTTCTTCACAGTGGCTAGTATGGATCTGCGTTCTGAATTTGTGCTGAACACAGGGTTAATAATATAGAGATAATTTTGTTATTGCTGAGCAGGGCTTACACAGAGCCAAGGCCTTTTCTGCTTTCCATACTGCCATAATAAAAAGCAAGTTGGGGCTGCATGGGAGGTTGGGAGGAGACACAGCCAGGACAGGTGACCCAATCTGACCAAAGGGATATTCCAGGCCAAATGACATCACGCCCAGTATATAAACTGGGAAGAGTTACCCCAGAAGAGACATCGATCTTGGCTCGGGAAGGGAGGTCAGGCATCAGTCAACGTTTGGTGAGCAATTGCATTGTTCATCACTCTTTTTTTCATTTTCATTATTGTATTGTATTTTACTTTAGTTTCAATTATTAAACTGTTTTTATCTTAACATATAAGTTTTACTTTGATTCTCCTCCATATTCCACCAGGATTTGGGGGGAGGAGAGCGAGGGTTGAGTGAGTGACTGCGTTGTTCTTGGTTGCTGCCTGGGGTTAAATCATGTCACTTAGTAGAATTTAGTCCACCTACTTAAAATTTCTGAGCCACACTTTCTATCTGTGAGTAGAAGAAGAATTTTCAAATGTTTCTTCTTGGGATGTCGCTCATAGTTGTTTGTCTTCTAAAAATTTAATGTTTTTTGTTTTCAACTATTCTATACATCCAAGGTAATTTTTTCTTTTTTGATGCCCCTCTTTCTCCCTACCTTCCTTTCCCCCTGTTACAGGGCCAAACCTCCTATATTTTTATTGTAGATCTCAGTGACTTTGTTACCCTTGCTATAAAGAAATATCATCTAGCCACATGCCTGCACCCACATTAGCACAAGGAGATAGAAATGCATTTAACTGCCATACTTTGAGAAATTAAAATGTTAGAAACTGAAGTGTTTAATTTCAGGGCCACGATATAAAAATGAGCCTTCCTGTTTTGGGCATATTACATATTTCATATTTGAAATTTCAAAACAATACTGTTTAGTTTATTTGCTTAAAACTTCTTTTTTCTTTTTTCAATTTTTTTTTTTAACTGCAAAATCAAAGGAATGAATACGGCAGATGAAGGAAGCAAAATAAAAGATCATTAGCTGTTGTTGGCCATTTTTCAATCTGCAATATTCATCTGAAATGTTATTTGCTTCTGTGACTATATTTATATCCCTCTATTTAATTACAGTAATCTCAGACAACTCTCACATAACAAAATAAGTGTATATTAGATTTTCTGTTCCCAGAATGAAACAGCAAACTTTCAGGGCAGTTTAGGAACAGAATATGTTAAATCTGGGCTTTTTTTCAACTAGAAAATTAAATAATTAATAACAACTGAAGGGTAGATAATCTTGCATACATTACATATTATTTTTCAACTCTTTAATACTCACATAAAAGGAATTTTTTGAGTTTTTTTTAAATATGGGAAATTTCAGTGAAATTTTATCTTGTTTGAACTGCTAATTCTCATTTGAACCTCACTGTTTTGAAATGGGAAAGTGTTTGGAACCTTGCTGTGAATTAGATAAATTTTTATGAGCTTCAATTTTTCTCATTCCCTCTGCAAGATTGTTTCAGACATTGAGAAAACTGATTTTTTAAATGTTGAAAAGTTCAACTGTCAGAATAAAGTTTGCTTTAAAAGTAACTGCAGACAATTTATTTATATGGATAATCTTACACAGTGTCATGGTATTTATAGGGCAAGCATCGCATCATTATAGAGGGAACACTGGAAATCATTGGTTTAGCCTTCTAACCCAGAGTTCAGGATAAATAATAATTTATTTTCTTCCCTACAGTTTATATTTTTTTTCCGAAAGAAAAACTCATTTTAGGTACAGGATCTGGTTTTCAGCAATGTGATGTTTTCACCCAATTTTCTAGCTGGCTTGACTGATTCAGAGGAAGGTCAAGTGATTAGCCCAAGGTCACAGACTGAGTCATTGACTCAGTCAGATTAAAATTGAGGATTCTGCCTACTGGAGTACTTTATTCAGGCAGATAAAGATTGTAATAAGACAGAGACATATTTCAGTACCGAATAAGATTTTTTTTTATCCTGGTTAATAAAAGTTTCACTATCTACTGGAAAACATTTTTATTTATCCAGGCTCTACTAGATTCTGGGTATCCTACTTTTCCTGCGGCTACTGACACCTTCCAGAAGTTCTGCTGGCTTCTGCTGAGAGATAAATACATTTTGACTACAGTGGGCTCAGATTCAGATTAAAATTGGTTTCATTTCCTGGGCCCGATTTGCTCCATCAAAACAATTTTCAATACCTTATCTTCCTTAGGGCCAGTTGTGGAGCTAAATTAATTATGCTGTTTGATGAGAGCAGTGACATGAATTATGGGCCTCTTTTACTCCCCAATGTCCTACCCCTCTCCTACATGGAGGCCAGGTAGCAGGGTATATCTTTGTAGCACAGAAGGCTCAGCACAGTAGCTTGGCTGCAGGTGAAGGAATGTGCAAAAATGCATCTTGTTTCACCCTGCTTTTGCCTGCTCATTTTCTTTTCTTTAGTCTCCTAATTTGTTACTTCTGCTACTTAAATACAACCATCTCTTATATCTTCAAGTATGTGATGTAATTTGACTGATTGCTCAGCTTGTAAACTGTAGTGCAATAGAATCACACTGGATGTCTCTAAAAATAATTGAAATATTTCATCATGGCCTGCAGACTGCTTCCCTGTTTGTGAACAACACACTCCTTTGATTTGCTTTGTGCATCTTAGTCTCTTATCTTGAGGTGCAGGGATTTGTGGCTAGAGAAGGTGCCCTTGGCCGAAGACAGGGGATGACATCCAGCAGGAACCCCAGACTTGCAAAGTTTCTACCTTTTAAACTTCTGTCTTTTTTTTTTTTTTTTTTTTTTTAACAAGGAATAGAAACAGCTCGTTTCTAACAAGCATGTGAGGTGCAGCCTTTTGGTATAAAAGTTTAGGAAAAACAAGAACATTATCATTTTCACAAGCCCATTTTGCAATGCAGCATAGTAAAATCTAGCATTTATTTAAATTTGCAAATATATATTTTAATCACCATACTGCATTCTTCTGAGAAATTTTTTTGTTTTATTTATCCAAGGAGAAATTCCCTGATGGATGTATATATTTTATATATATATTAGGACATTTGATTTCAGCATACTAATGAAGTGTGTATATGCATAATACAACATAAAATCCTGTGCTGTTTGTGCATGTGTTCAGCTGATAAGAAATGTGCCTCTGAACAGTTTAGATACAAGATGAAAAAAAAAAAATGTTTGTGATATAAGAGATTCAGCTTTTAGAATTTGAAGAACCTCATTATCATGTAACAGCGGAAAGATTAGAACAGGGAATAAATAATCCTTTGAGAATATCTTTCCTTTTTTTATGTAAATTCATATAAGTAATAACATATCTGGAAAGTCTTGCTGGTATTAAAATAGTGTCGAATATACATGTTTTACATATACAATGCAGATGAGATTAATATTTTCCAGTGTTATGTAAGTGTTATAGTGCACAGTGAGGAGTAATGTGTACTGTGATTTTGATACAACCATATCAAACAGATTTTTACAAGGGCAAAGGCAAAAGTCCTGAAAATACCTAAGAAATTTTGCCCTGATTGATTTTTAAACAATCATGATCTGAGCTATACATTAAAGTATAGCTTGGCATCAGACACGAAACTGAATTTTTTGTGATCATATTTTTTTCTTTTGGACCTTAAAAACTATTTCTGTAATTGTTTCCAGAGAGTACTGCTTACAGTATGAAAAAGAGATTGGTGTTTAACTTTTGAACTCTGTTTTGATTTTCAAATATTGAAAACAATTGTAGGATTGCTGTGTTTAATTCATTTGTTATTTTTACAAGAGAACCAATAATATTTTGTATCTTTGATAATTTTTTATTAATTCTGTGTGATTGAGGTCCACTTCATTAAATTTTCTGGTGCTGCTTGTTGTAGAGCACTATCTGTGTGGTAGGTTTATTTTGAGGCACTCAGGAGACAGAAATGATCTTCTGATGATTTCAATGGACTAGGGAATATTACCTTCATTACCACAGACTCCCTTTTAACCACAGGATGATGATTTAACTTCTGTGCTTCACTTGCTCTTTTCTCTAAATTGATGACATCTCTCTTTATCTACCTTCACTATGTTTTCTCCACTTAGATTGCACATTTTTTGAACAAAGAGAGCAGTTATGTAATTTATCATGCTGCAGGTTTTGGGTTTTTTTTATACCCTAACAAAAATATATTCAAGGATATGTTAAAACACAATTGTTTTGCTGCCATTTAGAGTGACCTTAACGGGCAAATGAAATGGACTAACATAACGTGCAACAAAAAGAAATGCACCTGGGTAGAAATAACTCCATGCATTGGTAAGAACAGGGGGCCAATAGGATGGAGAGCAGCTTTGCAGAAAGGGTCCTTGATGGTGGACATCAAGTTGACTGTAAGCCAGCAATGTGTGCTGGCAGCAAGAAAGCCCAGTATCATTAGAGAGAGGTGATCCTTACTCTCTACTCAGCACTGGTGAGACATATCTGGAGTGCTGTATCCAATTTTAGGCTCCCTAGTGCAGCAGAGACATGAACATACTGGAGTCAATTCAGCAAATAGCCAGAAAGATGTTTAAGGGACTGCAGCATCTGAGGTATAAAGTGGTACTGAGGGAGCCTGAACTGTTCAGTCTGGAGAAAAGAGGACTCATGGGAATATATGCCCTTATGAATCATGAAATGTCATAAGGAGCCAGGTTCACCTTAGTGATGCTCAGTGAAAGGACAATGCAATGGGCAAAAACTGAAATGCAGGAAATTTCATATAAATATAAGAAAATACTTTTTAACCCAGAAGGTGGTCGAACACTGTCACAGGTAGCCCAAAGAGGCAGTGAAGTCTCTACCCTGGGAAACATTTGATGCCTGACTGGACATGATCCTGAGTAGGCCACTGTCATTGATGTTGCTCTGTTCAGGGGTGTTTGGCCTAGACTTCCTCCGTAGACACCTTCCCACATCTATCCTTCTGTTATTCTGTCAATAGCAAGTTTGTTGTGCAAAACTACAATATCACCCACGTGGAGAAGAATCAATATAAAAAGTGCTGCAATCTGCAATAAGATAGTAGTCTTTCTTATATTCACCTGTCATCCTAAAAATATCAAATACTACAGACATGCAGTCTGTAGTCTGCAAACCATTTTTTGGTTGAGTTTATTTATTTATTAATTTTTTAAGCTTCAGGATGAAAAGTTCTAATGGGATCACATAAAACTGGTCATGTGGGCTTGTAGTTCTTATGACTTTTGTTTGAAGTTTCCTTATTTTTCATATTTTCTCTTCATGTTTCGCATTTCAGTGCATTTCAAGCTTCAAACAGAAATCTCAGCACAAAATATACTGTAGGTAGCTTTGCACTGCATTTTTAATGCATGTATATCTGTTTTCATGTCTTAATACAGTTGTAATGAATATAGACTTCAAAGAGTAATTATTTCCATGTATTTTTTTGGGAGGGGGAATAAAAAAGACTGCACACTTGGGATCAAACTCTATGTGCTGACTTCAGTGGAAATACCATTTCACCCACTGTATTAATTATTTCTTGCATGAGGTCCGGATTTCAATTCACTGTATTGCTGCAAAATGCCGACAAAAATCAAGTAACAATTGTTACAATTAGTATTTCAAAGTCCATGGCTCTAGCTCGCTTATTTGGGTGATTTGTCAGATTAAACTCCATCTAATTTACTTTTACTTCAACCAAGTTAGTAACTGTTGATTTTGAGGTCTGAAGTGGTTTCCTGGAGGGGGAAAGCAAAGTCACAGGTAAGAGCATTACAGAATCACAGAATATGCTGAGTTGGAAGGTATCTACAAGAATCATCGAGTCCAGCTCCTGACACTGCACAGGACCATCCCTAGGAGTGACCATCCCCCATGTGCCTGAAAGGATTGTCCAAAGACTTCTTGAGGCTCCCTGAGGAGCCTGTTCCAGTGCACAACCACCCTCTGGGTGAAGAACATCTTTTGAATATCCAACCTAAACCTTGCCTGACACAACATTTGGCCATTTCCTTGGGTTCTGTCACTGGTCACCACAGAGAAGAGATCAGTGCCTGCCCCTTCTCCTCCCCTCACAAGGAAGTTGTCACTGCGATGAGGTCTCTCCTCAGTCTCTCCTTCTCCAGCTGAACAGAGCAAGTGTCCCCAGAAGATCCTCATATGGTCCTCATACGGCTTCCCCTCAAGGTCCTTCACCATCTTCATGGCCCTCCTTTGGCTGTTCTTTAAGAGCTTAATATCTTTATTATATTGAGGTGTCCAGAACTGCACACAATATTCAAGGTGAGGCCGCATCAGAGCAGAGCAGAGCAGGACAATCCCCTCCCTCGACCGACTGGCCATGCTGTGCCTGATGCCCCCCAGGACATGGTTGTCCATCCTGGCTGCCAGGGCACTGCTGACTCATATTCAACTTGCCATTGACCAGGACCCACAGGTCCCTTTCCAAGGCACTGCTTTCCAGCATCTCACTCCCCAGTCTGTACAAACATCCAGGGTTGCCCCATCCCAGGTGCAGAATCCTGCACTTTTTCCATTGTTGAACTTCCTATGGTTGGTGATTGCCCAGTCGTCTGGTTTCTCTGCAGGTCTTCTCTGCCTTCGAGGGAGTCAATAGCTCCTCCTAGTTTTGTGTAATTTGCAAACTTGCTCAGTATCACTTCCGATCCTTCATCCAAGTAATTTATGAAGATGTTGAAGAGCACAGGGCCCAAGATGGCCCTGTGGAACCCCACTACTGACAAGTCACCAGTCTGATGACATCAGCTGGCTTCCCTTGATCAACCAGGTGGGTTACCTTGTCATGAAAGGAAATCAGATTTCATAAGCAAGACTTTTCTCTCGTGAGAAGAAGCTGTGTTGGCTGTGACCAATGATTGCGTTGTCTTTCAAATGCTTTTCAGCACTTCCCAGAACAATCTTCATAATTTCACCTGGCACTCAAGTGAGACTGACAGGCCTGTAGTTTCCGGAGTTCTCCTTCTTGCCCTTCTTGAAAACTGGGACAAAATTTGCCAGTTGGGACCTCACGAGACTGCCAAGACTGCTCAAAAATCATTGAGAGAGGTTTTGTGAGGTGACATCAGCCAGTGCTTTGAAGATTCTGGGATGAATCCCATCAGGTCCCAGAGATTTGCAGAGATCCAGCTGAAGCAGCAGATCCTGCACAATTTCAGGGTCAACTGGGAGCTGATCATTCTCACAGTCACAGTCCTCCAGCTCAGGGCACAAGGTTCAGACGCCCTTGTTCCATAGTCTGTGTTGAAGACAGGGGCAAAGAAAGCATTAAACACCTCTGCCTTGTCTCTGTCCTATCTCTTGTCTCTGTTTGTGAGGTGGCCAAAATGAAAATGAAAAACAAACAGTAAAAATTGAGTTTGTAGTGCCAGGTCCCTAGCCTCTCTTGCGTCTCCTCAAGTACCTGTGCAGCAGGTCAGCTTTCTGTGTTCAGCTTGCCCATATGATGGAAAGGCTACACAAAGATTTCCTTGTCACCCTGGTGTAAAACCCCCCCAAAACCTTATCCTATTTTTGCACCATGTTGAACTTGCTTGTTGTGGGGGAAAAGTCTAAAGCATTGAAACATCTTCACTGACAGATGCCAACATTTGTCAACTTAGGTAATACGGTTCAGGTTTGTGATAAAATCATGGCAGCTGGAGAAACTTCTCCTGTATCCTGATCTTTGAGCTGCATAATCCTGTTTCTGGTATTCTACATAGTGAGTAAAACGAAAGGAGAAGGGGTAAAATAAAAACAAACATTATTTAGGGTTTTTAAAATCTGTAAGCTTTCAAAAAGTCCAAAATATTGAACCAAACTTTTTCCAGCTTACTGGTTTTCACTACAGAGTTGTGCTTTCTAAACTTTGTATATAAAAAATAATAGTTTTACTTCTCCATCTCCTCTAGAAAACATCTGTGATCTATTTATAAGTGACAATGCTTAGAAAAATCTATAATGAACATCTGGGTTTAATACAGATGTCAAGAAGCCAACATAAGGAGTCACTTTTCTTCTTTCACAGCTGAACACCATGGAAGACTATACCATAACTACTTACCTCTGAACTGTAACTCCAGATACTATAAAAAATTCTTATTTTAAAGTAATAAGGTTGTTGCTCTTTGTAATAAATACTTCTTCAGTTTCTTCATAGGTGTTACCATCACTAAAGAACTAAACTGTAATTGCACACAAGGTGTGACAAAGAGCAGTTTTGGTTTCTAATTTGTTTTCTTGTCAGACCGTCTTGTGTGTTGGCTGTTCAATTTTGAACAAGACGCATGCTTGTAAACACAAGAAGGTAAAAAACTGCAGACTTCTTACATATGTAGCATCATATAGTGGTGCATTAATTAAAAATTATTCAGCCTAATTTAGGTTTGCTGAGGTTTATCTGGGTATTACTAAAGAATTTCAAAGCTTGTCAAGCAATTCAAGTTTTTTTTACAAAGTTGATAATTTTCCATTCTAACTCCTCTTTTCCCAGTTGTAATCAAAGTTTTATCCTTCATCTAATACCATTTCAGTTAGCTTTACTTTTCATAGAGTTTTCAAATGTTAAGGAAGATTGGAAAATCTTGATTGATTTAATTTTAAGCAGTGAGAAACTTTTCCTATATGTTACCTATTCCTTTAGTAAAATTGTTTGCTAGGTCTTGACTAAAAGATTTTGATTTGCTGAGGAACATAGTCTTTTATTCATATTTATTGAAGACAAAAATGGAAAAATGTAAATGTGATGGTAGTTTTGTTCATCATTTCAGTAACTTGAAATTGTAGATTACACTGGAGGAATATGTTTATAATATATTTGTCTAATGCTGTCTGTCATTTGAAAGAGGAATTTTCATTTCATGAGGAAAACCTTCTATTTATTATGGAAAATATTCTATTTTCAGCTTTCTCAGCTCTGGAAAAGGTATGTCCCACAGCAGAGTAGGGGATCACAATGTGCAAGGGAGGGGGGTTCCTGAGATGGAGGAATCCCAAGGGAGAACCAAGACTTTCCCAGAGCTGGTAGCTTGCCTGGGAGTGGAGGAGGAGGCATCTGTGAGGAGGGCAGGAGTAACAGCAGCCACCCCCACACCCACATCAGGCAGCCCAAGGGAGTGCAAGAGACCTGGAGCACAAATGGACAAAGAGCAGCCCTGCTGAGAAGGACTTTGTGGTGCTGCTGGACAAAAAGCTGGACATGACTTGCCAATGTCTGCTTCCAGTCGAGAAAGCCAGTCATATACCAGGCTTCATTATAGCAGCTTGGGCAGCAGATTGAGAGAGGTGATTGTGCCCTTTCCTCAGCCCTCAGGAGACCCCACCCGGAGTGCTGTGTCCAGCTCTGGGATCCTCAGCGCAAGAAGGATAGGGACTTGTTGGAGAAAGGCCAGAGGAAGGCCACAAAGATATCATAGGGCTGGAGCACCAATCCTACAAAAACAGGCTGAGAGTTGGGGTTGTTTAGCCTGGGGGAGACAAGACTCTGGGGAAACCTTATTGAGTCCTTATAATACAAAAAAGGGGGCTTCACAGAAGGAGGCATACTTTTTGTTAGTCTTAAACTGCAGGAGGGTAGGGATATAAGGATGAAATTTTTCATAAGGAGAGTGGTGATACATTGGAACAGGATGCCCACCAAAGTTGTGGATGCCTCATCATTGGCAGTGTTCAAAATTAGATAGGAGCAATCTGATGTAGTGAAAGGTGCCTCTGCCCATGGCAGGGAGGTTGGACTAGATGATCTTTGAAGATTGATTCTAATCTAAATCATTCTATAATTATACAAAATACAGGAATGTGAATAAAAAGTTTTCAGGAAAAGAGAAAAAAAAAAAAGAGATATCCTTAATTTGAGAAGAAATAATGTAAAAGAAGATAACGTAAATATCACATTCTGTCTGGAGAAAAGAAGGACCTTGCAAGTAATAACGTGGGATCAACAGGAATACAAAGTGTGGCCTTTGGTGGCTGTAATCAGTGACTGCAGCTATCAGCAGTACAAATGCACTAATGAATACAAGAGTAGCTCTGGTTACTTGAGCAGAGCAATTTCACTTATCAAGATTGAAAACTCTATTTTTGACCCTCTAAGATATAAAAGTAACTAAGACTGATGAATTAAAGGAAGGAACACTGGATTATCACTACAGTTTTCTGAATGCATTTTCCCTGTGCCTGTGATTTCCAGGGATGTGCTGTCTGCCCCAAGAAGGTTTCAAAGTTACCAGATCTCAGTTTTCTATATTTGTTACTATTTTTTTTTCTGAATATCAGGCTTTCCAGGGTTGTATGACATGTCTATAAAACCTGTAGTAAGCTAAAGGAGTACTATTCATTGAGTCTGGAGTAGGAATGTAAGCATTTTTCACCTAGCACAATAGATTGCCATATGAGATATCATCAGTGCTAGAAAATTTTCAGAGAACCACAAAAATTTTTGAAAGGTATCCTCATCCTTTAGGAAGGAATGACAACTTCTCAGCACAAGCAGAAATTATACTGAATATCTGTCAACACTAAGGAAGTTATTTAAAAAAATAGGAGCAAAATAGCCTCGGGTAATTTGTTTTCTTTTTTTTTTCCCAAATGACAGAAGGAATTATGTATTTGGAGTATGGCTAAAGCAAGGGGGATATTCACCCTATGGCAAAACTTTTCAGTTCTCTGGGTTGAAGACTCCAAGTTATATAATTCTATATCAAATTATAACACATTCCTTGTAAATTTGTTGATCACTTCAGTGCTTTAACATTACCAACAAAGGACCTGGAGCCTTTGTTATATTAAAAACATGAGAAAGAGATTTCTGGATTTCTGAAGTGCTGCTCAAACTCTTTGCCTTTTTATTTTGACTTGACAACTTTATCTATCATGTGCCTTCACTTAGTATAAGGAAACTTTTGTCTGATAATATGCCACATGCTTCCTAAGGAAAGCTAAAGGTTTTTTGTTCTCAAGTAACAGTAAAATCGTTCCATTAAAATATTCTTTGCAAAACAGCGCTGGAAAATTGTAGCATAATAGGGTTTTCATCTACTGCTGCTGTAATTTGGCTTTCCAGCACATACCTGAGGACAAAAATATCACTGTAAATGTAATATCTGACCCACTGCAAAAGAAATCTGAGCTCTTCCTTGACATGTGAATCACCTGGTTTTCTGTTGCACAGCTTCCAGAAAAATCTGGAAATTGGTGCTTCACATCAAAGCAGTAAAAATGGTGGTAAATGGAAGATCCTGTGAAAAATTACTCTTAGGAAACTCAAGTTATTTCTCAGGCTGAGGGTATGTTGTACTATGCAGAAAAGTTTAGGGATAAAGTATTGTTGCCCTGGACTGTTTTGTACTTCAAGGACTGAAATCTTGCTTGCTTCCATGGGCAAAGAGAGTCACCAAGAACAATATAAATGGACACTCAGCAAGGGAGCAATACACTCTTTTAGAGAACCCATAGGCAGAAGACCTTTGCAGGGTCTAAATCACGTACTGTGAAGTACTTTTGATCACCCAGAAGAAATGTGCTATGAAAATTCAAGATATCATTATTTTACCCTAATGCTACATGATATACCTCATGGTAACTCTGTGCTTTATGTATTGTTCTTGAAGGGGACGTTGAGGTTTTTTCGTGACTTTCATTGCCCAGAGAAGCTGTGGATGCATCATCCCTGGAAGTGTTCAAGGCCAGGTTTGATTAAGCTCTGAGCAACCTATCCAGGTGAAATGTGTCCCTGCACACAGCAGAGGGGTTGGAACGAGATGATCTTTAAGGTCCCTTCCAATCCAAACCATTCAATTAGGTTAAATTCTAAATGACTAGTTAGTTAGAGTGAGATTGACAAAGTACTGCCATATTTCTCCATTTCAAATAATGTCTCAGCCACTTTATCAGTCTTGAAATTCTACATGCTGCAGATTGCATTTTTGGCTTTCAAAAGCCTGACTTAATGATACTATAGTACTGTTTAATTCAGAAAACAGCTTACCCATTTCCTTTTCTTTCTGATTTGTTTTCAGATTTTTCAGTACTTACCTGCATTTTTGTTATGGATTATGAATTTATTGTTTGATTTTGGCAGATCATCGGAGTCTGTGGCAGGGGAGAAGTTCTGAGGTATAAATAAAAAGTTTATTTGCTACAAAACTGTTACATGTTCTGTGGTAGTTATTCTTCAAAACCAAAAGCTGGATGTTCAGTACAGGTTGACTTGCCTTGTAAGATGACACAAAGTTTTATTAGTTTATTTTTTTTTTTTGTCCCAGAAACCGCATGCCTCCTTTGCAGATAATTGTTTATAACAGAATAAGCAAAGAGAACTTAATGAGGTGCCGTGTGTCAGGTCTGGAGTCAGATTAAAAACAAATAATTAAACTATATCCCTTCCCTATCAAAACAGATTGTGATATGTTTGTGAAAGGAAGCTGAATCTGACATACTATGTTTTGACAGACTTTTGGACAATGTTGTGATTTAACCCCAGCTGGTAACTCAGCCCCACACAGCCTCCAACTCACCTTCCCCAGTGGGATGGGGGAGACAATGGAAGAGCAAAAGTGAGAAAACTTGAGTTGAAATAAAGACAGTTAATAGGTAAAGCTAAAGACACATGGGTAAGCAAACCAAAATGAGAAATTAATTAATCACTTCCCATGGGCAGGCAGGTGTTCAGCCCTTCCCAGGAAGGCAGGGCTTCATCACAGGTAACAGTGATTTGAAAAGACAAACATCATCACTCCAAATGTATTCCCCTTCCTTATTCTTCCCCTAGCTTCATATACTGAACATGATGCCATATGGTCTGGGATATCCCTTGGGTCATGGAGTTAGCTGTGTTCCCTCCCAGCTTCTTGTGCATCTGCATGTACCTTGCTGATGGGGTTAGGATAAGGAGCAGCAATGGCCTCAATTCTGTGTGAGCACTGCTCAACAATAACAAAAACATTCCTGATTTATCAACAATGTTTTCCTAAAGTATAGGCCCTTAATAGCTACTACGAAAAAAATTAACTTTCACCTAGCCAAAACCAGCACAATCAGTCATGCGGCATCAGTATCATATTTAAAAGTTGCAGTTCTATCCTGCACTTGGGTCACAACAACCCCATGAGGTACTACAGGCTGGGGGAAGAGTGGCCAGAAAGCAGCCCAGCAGAAAAGGATCTGGGGGTGTTGATCGACAGCAACTGAACATGAGCCAGCAGTGTGCTCAAGTCCAATGGCATCCTGGCCTATATCAAATATAGTGCGGCCAGCAGGACTAAGATGGTGATTGTCCCTCTGTATTTGGCACTGGTGAGGCCTCACCTTGAATCCTGTGTCCAGTTCTGGGCCCCTCAATATAAGGAGGACATTGAGGTGCTGGAGTGAGTCCAGAGAAGGGCAATGAAGATGGTGAAGGGTCCAGAGAGAAAGTCATATGAGGAGTGGCTGAGGGAGCTGGGCTTGTTTAGCCTGGAGAAAAGGAGGCTCAGGGGAGACCTTATTGCTCTCTACAACTACCTGAAAGGAGGATGTAGCCAGGTGGAGATCATCCTCTTGCCCCAAATAACTAGAAACAGAACAAGAAGAAATGGCCTCAAGCTGTGCCAGGAGAGGTTTGGGTTGAACATCACGAAGTATTTCTTCACTGAAAGGGTGGCTAAACATTGAAACGGGATGCCCAGGGAAGTGATGGGGTCACCAGCCCTGGAAGTGTTTAAAAAACAACTGGACTTGGCATCTAGTGCTATGCCTTAGTTGACATGGAGGGTTTGTGTCAAAGGTTAGATTCAATGATCTTGGAGGTCTTTTCCAACTTTAATGATTCTATAATTCACTGACTCTATTCATATTAAATAAAAGATATAAGCTATAATGAATTCATGTTTCAATAACTATTTTAAACTGGTAATAAAATCAGAGCCACATATTTCTGAATGTCTGACAGGATTTGAAACCCTTGTGGTTTTATATTGGTGTCAGGTATGAAATAGGATAACTCTGCTTTTGGAGATAATTCACAATCCACTGAATCCAGGTAAGAGTGCTCTACAAAACATTTCCGTGCAAAAGAAAAACTTCCCTTTGTCATATGTCAGAGAATGACATGCAAAACCACTGGAAACCCACATTTTTATAACAAATTTTTTGACAATATGTGGGCAAATTGCAGCTATGCTTTTAAAACAAAATATCAGGAAATACACACTCAGCTGGTAAATAGTGAGTTTCTGTCTATTCCCGATGGTGTTGAAAATTTACCTTCATGTACCATCTTTTTTTTACCATTTCTGGTGCTGAAATGCTGAAATGCTTGTCACTTGAGGGCAGGATCCTATTAGTTTATCAAAACAGAATACATATACCTGTGGCTCTACAAATAGTTTGATAAGCATAGTATATCAACAGGAAATACAGGGAAGACTTTGACTAACAGACTCTGTGAGCACAACTCTACAATAAAAAGTCTCAAAACCTACACCAAACAGCAACCAAGACAGCAAAAAAATACAACATTTTTCCTGCAAGTGCGTAAATATGCTTTATGCCTGCATTTCAGGAGAGATTGAAAGCAAACTTTTAAAAGATCATTATTTCACCAGGGACAACACCATATTCAAATGATTTCAGTTTTTCTGAAATGTTACTATTTTTTTAATGTTTTTTTATCACTGGCTTGAGTGTGTGCACAATTAAATTTCAATCATCTGAGTTTTCCAAAGTAAACTGGACAGTTTATCTAAAGAGTTTTCCAAGACAACTGGAGTTGTCTAACTGCATCTCAAAAATTTTCTCTATCCAGTAATATTCTAACACTTAAAAAAAGGACTAGCAGTTTTAATCTTCATAATCTTAGACAGTTTGGGGTTTGTTTTGGTTTGATTTTAATAAATTATTCTTTCTTGTTTATTATAAATTCTCCTTGATGGTTTTATGCTTTTCTTCTAATTACTTACTCTTTTGCTCTACAAGGAACTGGAGTTAGGTTTTTTTTTCTTGTTATTATCTCCAATCAGGAGTTCAAATAAAATCTTAGATTCCAGAATATGGTATCTGACAAAAGATTTTTTTAAATAGAGCATATGAAAAATCTAGGTAGCCAGTACCATAATCACCCAAATTACTGATTGCCTTACCATGCAATGGTTCCCTAGGTCAAGTCGATGACCCATTCTTAAGTTAGTGGACGTTTTCATTTGCAGCTGTTACAAATACGGTTTCTGTTATTCTTACATCCACTGTGCAGTATCAACTATATGGTGCATGTGTTGGCCCCCACCAAACAATACCAAGAAAAATTCTCATTCAATACCAAATTTCACACTATATATATATGTTTAATTTTTTTGTTTTGTTTTTGTTTTTCATTGCCTTTGTGTGCCAATAGGACTATGCTTTGGATCTAAACCAGAGTGTTAGTTAATTCTCTAAAATTATCTGTAATGAAATGAAGTCACTAAGTTGCTCAGGAGTCAAGAGTGATACCTTCACAAGCAGGGCTATTTTGAGGGAACCACAAGGTGGGGATGCGAATGTGAATAGATATAGAAAAGTGAAATGGTACAGCTGTAACTTGGAGTGTCTGTACACATGAATAGAAGTTTGATTCTTCAGCATATCTTCATGCTAAAGATATGCTCAGAACAGTTGTACTGTGTGCATTTAGTCAGTCTGACATATTTAATACTGGACTTTCACATATTGAAGGCCCATTTAGTGTTTCCATTTCCTCTTAGAAAGCATACTTTACATTAGAAGTATAGGATTTTATCAAGTTTTTAATAATTACTAATTTTATAGACTTTTTTAATGAAGGGCCAAGGCTTCAGGTATGACACTGCACCCATATACAGGTATTCTAATTCTGAAGACTTTCATGGAAATTATTGGAGAGTGATACCTAAGTCAGCTTAGTCTAAAGACAACATTGTTTTATCCTCTGATTCCTATTAAGTATAAATGGTCCTCTCTGTATTGTTTTTAATCCGTTCTTGTAAGCTTAATAGTTTGACTCATTTGAGCAATTTTTCACAGGTACAAGTGTACATGTACTTAATTATTTTCAAGATTAGGGTCTAGACAAGATTTGCATACATACCTTTCTAAACACTTTGCTGTAGAATATGTAATTTTAAATGCTATCTCTCAGTTACTAGCTTCATGTTATATTTATCATGCATGGATTTGTAATAATAAGATATCTAGCAGTAGATATTTTTTGTTTTGTTTTACTTTAGAACTTGTGGTTTCAGTTGCACTGAAATATTTACAGTCTTGAACAGGGAACAGATGTTTATTTATTCATTCTGTACTTTAATTCCGGTAGTGTATTGTTCTTTTGTTATTTCTACTGTAAACAATACATTTACATGTAAAAAACCTCTTGTGTTTTTCTTTTTGTTTGTTTGCTTGTTTGTTTGTTTGTTTTTGGTTTTGGTTTTTTTTTCCCCCCTACAATGAAAAAATCTGTTTTCAAGCTAAGAGAAAACCTATTTCAGTCTGATAGGTTCTGATTTTCTAAGTGCCATTAAATTCCTTTTTATACACCCACAGTCATTAGTAGCTAAAATTGCTGACATAGTAATTTTACAGATTATGAGTAGAGTAGGTAAAGAATTGCATACTTTTATTTATTAATGGTATCACAATGTTAATAAGATTTTCACATGTCCCAAAGCCTGCAGGTATGGTAAAATTGTCCTGAATAGAAGCAGAATGTTTCCCTTTACAAAATCACACCTGAACAAGCCGAGGTACCTCAACCTCTCCTCAGGGGGCAAGTGCTCTCATCCCTGGCCATCCTGATAGTCCTCCACTGAACTCTCTCCTGTTAATTGGTTTTCATTCTCACACTGGGCCCCAAGGCCAGATGCAGTGTGCTGGCTGTGGCCTATGAAGTGCTGACTGCAGGGCTAGTGTGGAACTGGGTCAGAGTGGAAGTAGGTGTGAAGATCAGCCAGTATTGAATCCACTTCACATCACTGCAGCAATTTTGTTACGGATTCTCATATCCATGCACACACTTGCACTGAAACTACTACATACATATCCTCCTAAGGTCATGAGCAGCACATAAAGTTGTATGTCTCCTTTCTGAACAGTCTACATCTTCAGGACAGCTACAAGGTATCTTAAGAACAGTACCATAAAGAGTAGCTGAATTTGAAATTGTAAGACCTCAGTAGTGATCTTGTTTCCATCATGTTTTTTACCACTTTTTCAGCATGTTTGTTCCATCACAACTGTAAAATAAGGCTAATGAAACAGGATGTCTTGTTTAAAATGCTTGTAGCACTTCCACTGAAAAATGCTATAAAATTGCTACTGGTGGTGTTATACATTGAACAGTCTGAGGATGCTCATACTGCTTTTACAAATATTGTGGATTTACCACCCTAGTCTGAAGATAGATGCAAACCTGAAACTTCTAAGATTCCTAAAATCACTAGAACTTTTTCAAGAACATGGGTAACATTTTAATCACATTGCTCATTTAATCTCTTGAATTTGTGATTTTCTCCTTACTGATAGAGCAGCTGATACCTAGAAGTACAATTAATTTGCTTTCATTAACTGTTACAGTTTAATCAACCTTACGGGGATCATTTGAGAACAGAGATGAAGATGGGTAACTTCTATTTGCAACATATTTTGAATAGAGAGTCATAATCCATAAGAAAGCCCAGACAGGTCACATAGGTTACCCAGATAGATCATTCCACTACAGTTTTGTTTATGACTTAAATACTTTTTTAGTACAATAACTAATTATGTACCATAATCATGTCTAGTTTTCTGGTTTCAGTTTTCATTCTCTAAGGGGTTTTTTAACCACTAGCATTCATCTTCAAGTTGATGTTAAACTAAACAGAGGACAAAAGATTACAGCTTTCTTGTCACAGGAACAGTACATATGGACTTTCTTTTGCAGCGTGTTTCTCAGGTTTTTCATTATTATCTTCATTTTCAGTCCAGAAACCTTGTCTATATGAGAAAAGTCAGTGAAAAAAGCTATTTATGGATTAAATGCTCCCTGTGCAAAAAGTCCATAGATCTCTGTTCGCAACTTAAATCCCATTTATTATATCCCAGGACAATCCAATTGGGGCTTAACATAAGCTTATGTTTAAGCTTCCTTAAAATAAAGAACAATTATAAACTTCATTAATTTGGGGCTACATTTTGGAAAAATGTATTGTTTAATAAATTGTCACTGAAATAAGCAGATTGGTGCCAAGTAGTGAAATGAGTGCCACAAAGTCTTGGAAATTTTGATGTTATTTCAGGAAAGTCAAGCTTTTGCTTTTCCTCTATCAGTTCAAATGATTTGTCAAATATATACACTGACAATCAATAACTGTCTATTACATATACTATCTATCTATCTATCTATCTATCTATCTATCTATCTATCTATCTTTAATCAAGATTTTCATCTTTCATTTACCTACCAAGATAGACAAGAGGAAGTGTTAACATTGTGGAAACTTAAAAAGGTAATGAGGTTAAAAATTCCTAAAGTAATTCAATATTGGGTGTCTCTAACCTTCTGCTGAAGTCAGAGTGATCTATGGTATCAGACCAGGTTGCTGAGAGGTTTATCCATTTGGGTCTGGAAAAGCTCCAAGAATGGAGACTGTTCAGCTTCTTTGGATAACTTGCTACACTGTTTGGCTGTTTTCTTATAGAGACATTTACCATTATAACCAATCTGCACCTCTTTTGTTCCAGATTTTGCCCAGTTCCTCTCATATCCTGCTATTCATCACTGGAAGAGACAGGTTCTGTCTTCTCCATGGCCTCCTTGAAGTACTGATGTTAAATCCTCTCAAAGCTATCTCTTCTCCTGGCTCCCTTAGCTTCTCCTAACAGAGAAAGTGCTTCTATACTCTAACATTTTATTGGCTCTCTTGGATTTGCTCTACTTTATCAATAATGCTTTTAGTTCAGGGTTCCCAAAAGTGGATGCAATATTCTTTAAAAGGATGGCATATGATGAGTAGCAATTGTCACTCCAACCCTTCAGCAACCAAGCATGTAGAGACTAGGCCACAAATCAATCTGTATTCCACAAATGAACCTCTTATGGTTTTTGAATGACTAAATTCTTCACTTTTAATTTTCATAGCATCTCACCTTCAAAGTTATAATGAGAAAAAACAACACAAAAACTTTTTTTCTTCTTTATACCTTTTGTCTCACACTTTTATTGATGTTTCCTACCTGAAAAAGCAAATACTCACTCTGTGCTCACATTTTCCATTAATGATTTTATAAAATTGTATAACATGCTCCTCCTCAGTCATTTGTCTTCTAAGTGTAAACATCTTGTATCTCTGGTCACCTGTTCAGGCCTGATCTGTGTCATTTACTTATCTTAAGTGATCAGAACTAGAAACAACATTCTATCACAGAATCACAGAATATGCTGAGTTGGGAGACCCACAAGGATCATCGAGTCCAGCTCCTGACACTGCCATGACTCTTGTCACACCATGTGACCAAGAGTATTGTCCAAACACTTCTTGAATTCTGCCAAGCTTGGTGCTGTGACCACTGCCCTGGGGAACCTGTTCCAGCACGCAGCTGGAACCTTCTGGGTGAAGAACATATTGTGAATATCCAACCTGACACCACATCAGGCCATTTCCTCCGGTTCTCTCACTGGTCACCACAGAGAAGGGATCAGTGTCTGCCTGTCCTCTTCCCTTCATGGGGAAGTTGTCACCACAATGAGGTCTCCCTTCAGTCTCTTCTCCAGCTGAACAGACCAAATGACCTCAGCTGCTCCTCATATGGCTTCCACTCAAGGCCCTTCACCATTTTCGTTGCCCTCCTTTGGACACTCTCTAATGGCTTAACATCTTTCTTATATTTCAGTGCCCAAAACTGCACAAAATATTCAAGGTGAGGCTGCTCCAGTACAGAGCAGAGCAAGACAATCCCCTCCCTCGACTGGCAGGCGATGCTTTGCCTGATGCCCCTCAGGACACGGTTGACCCTCCTTGTTGCCAGGGCACTGCTGACTCATATTCAACTTGCCATTGACCAGGACCCCCAGGTCCCTTTCCTTGGCATTGCTTTCCAGTTTCATATTCCCCAATCTGTATGTACTTCTGGGGTAGCCCCATCCCAGGTGCAGAATCCTGCACTTTTTCCATTGTTGAACTTCCTATGGTTGGTGATTGCCCAGTCCTCGAATTTGTTGAGGTCTCTCTGCCTTCAAGGCAGTCAATAACTCCTCCAAGTTTTGTATTGTCTGCAAATTTTCTAATTATCCGTTCACAACCTGTGTCCTATTCTATTTTAGCAGTAGTATTATTATGATTTTTGGTTTGAATTCCCTTTTGCATAATTCTTTCCTGTTGATTACCATTAAATATTGTTTCTATGTTTTCAGATAGCTTTTCACAGTGACTTCAAAATCCTACTCCAGACTAGTAAGATCTATTTTATTGTTGTAAGGTTGTTAATTGGTAGGTCATTTTCTATTTGAATATCAATGATGAATTAATCTTTCTGCTTTATTGCTGTTTTCAGATATTGAGGCTTCATGGGAGATGACAGATTCTCCTTAAACCTCATCAGATTATGTTTTCTGAGACAGATGTGTGTGGCGGTATGGACTCCTAAGGGGACAGAGCAAAAGTGACTTGTAAACTCTTGTAAAAGGCTAAGCAGGAACTACAGAAGGTGTGAACTTTGGAATGCTGGTCACTAAGCCAAAATGAATTATGAGAAATGCTTTGTTAGCAGCAGACTTCTGTATCTCAATGTTTGCCTTTTTTTGCCATACATTTTATTAATATGTTAAAACACATAGGTTACAGTACTCAAGATGGTCTATAAGTCTATAACCAACAAACTTTTCTATTTCTCTCTCATTTTTAGTTTCATTTTTTTCAACAGAAAAGAGGGGTTTTGTTTCAATTTTTTCTTTTTCTTTTTTTTTTTTTTTTTAATAATCTCTTTTTAAGACACAATCTTGAACTTCCTTGCATTATTAGTACTATTAAAGGAAGTGTCTTGTAGGAAATCTCTTTTTATTTATACTGTTAAGGACCCAGCTGGGCATGAACAATGTTAGATCAAGACCTGACTATTTTCTTCTTGTTTCTATATAGTTTATTTTAGAAAGGTAAATTTAAAATATACAGAAGCACAGTTTCTCTTCATGATGCTTATGCCCTTATGGAGTGTGAAGAGTAATCAAATTATTTCTCTTTTTAAATGACATATGGTATTTATCATTCATTTCAGTATTCTATGACACTGTCACCATTCAGATTGGGAGATTGGGTGCGTTAATCTTTTCCCATATTCCTTTTTATTGTTCATTTAATTAAATCCATAGTATTCTTGTGAAACATAATAATGGTTAGCATATTTATCCAACTGGGTGCTGTGCTTTTGTCCAGATTTGGAGCTTACCAGATATAAGTAAATAATAGGGAAGACCTGAGCGAGAAATTCTCATCCAAAACTCTAATGTTTTTAATCAGATTTTAAGGCAGAACTGCCAGTGTGGATCAGTCAGAGCTGAAACAAACAAAAGTATCTGCATCCATCAATATGAGTTGTTACTTTCTGTGTGGCACAGTCAGAGGCATTCGCTCATCTCCATTCCCACCATTCAAATTGGCATTTGTTTATTTTGAGGAGCTGAGTGAGAAATTTTATAAAAATAGTTCAAAGTTCAGTGTTTTCACTAAAAATTAATGTCTGAAGTATGCTACAGTTACAACCAAGGAAGAATTTCAAAGGAAATTAGTTTAATGTAGAACTTAACAGGCTCTCTTTTAATTTAGGTGACAAATATATAGTAAGACCTACACATTGCAAGAAATTAAATAAATTCACAATAGAAAAGAATTGTTGCCACTTTCCAGTGGTCAGAGAACAATTGCCTTCTGGAACAAGTTACCAAGGCTGCTGCATTTGGACTCCTCATCTTATTCATATCATAAATTCTTATAATATAACTAGATTTTTTTTAAAAAGTAAACTTTTGTCAAACAGGACTAAATTTTGGAAAATCCTGTAGCTGTCAGATCAGACTATCACTGCAGAATGATCTGGTATTCTTTATGATAAAGGACAAATTTGTGATAACTGAAATTGTGATCTTAATATGTTTACTTGTCTTTACATTAATAGGATATATATCTTTCCTTTTGTAAAAATTCCTACTCTACAGAAAAGAGTGGTGATTCTATAAGCAAAGCACAACTTAAAAATTATTTGTCTTAAAACTAAATAACCTTTAAGAACCTGCAGCATGTGCAGATCCTATGTGTACAAATGTGTAGTTCCTAGGTCTCACAATGACACCTGCCTTTGACATCAGCAAAAGATGTGAATGTTACAATATAAAAAGCTTCAATTCCAAAACAGGATGCACACAGGCTGAGTTATTTAAATATAAGCATACAAATACATAAAATTGGAAATATAAAATATGAAGGGCTTAATTTAAAGATGTTATCCACCATAGAGCTAATTATAATTGAAACTACTGAATTTTTTACTGCACATGAATTTGTACTTGGCATTTTTTCCTTGTTTCAGGCAGCTTGTCCAAGAACTAGCTAGAATATTCCTTTGACCAACGCTAATAAATAACAACTAAATATTTTTTTTTATTTTTCCTAATAGTTCCTTTTACTTCCTTGCTTCTATGCCAGTGTCATTTCTTTCTTGTATTATCTGTGTTATCTCTCCTTGATATCTCACTAGAGCCCTGATGTGTATAACTGAGTTTCCCTTATAAAAAGTCTGAGCTCTCCTAATAAACCGGACATATTGTAAGATCTCATAGGTTGTGTACGTATGTCTCTGAACCCCTCTGCCAACATCTCTGAAACGAGATGTTTGCCACTCCACTCAGCCCTAATGAGGCCATATCTGGAGTGCTGTGTCCAATTCTGGGCTCCTCAGTACAAGAGATACATGAATTCCTGGAATGGGTCCAGCAGAGGACTATGAAGGTGATTAAGGAACTGGAACATCTCTCTGTTCAGCCTCGAGAAGAGACGGAGAGGAGACCTCATCAATGTCTATAAGTATCTAAAGGGAGGGTATCAAGAGGACAGAGCCAGAGACTGGATGTGGCACTTAGTGCCATAGTCTAGTAACTGTGGTGGCAGTGGATCAGGGATTGGACTTGATGATCTCAGAGGTCCTTTCCAACCCATCTGATTCTATGATTCTTCTCAGTGTCACCAAGGAATAAGACAAGGGGCAATAGGCAGAAACTGATGCACAGGAAGTTCCACCTGAATATGAGGAAGAACTTTACTGCACGAGTGACAGAGCACTGGAGCAGATTGGCCAGAGAGGTTGTGAGGTCTCCCTCAGTGGAGATATTCCAGAACCGTCTGGGTACAATCCTGTGCAATGTGCTCTAGGATGATCCTGTCTGAACAAGGAGGTTGGACCAGAGGACCCACTGTGGTCTCTCCCAATATAACCTAATCTATGATAAAGTTTTTCTATAAAAATCTGCATAATCACTTGCCCAATGTGCAAACATTATTTAAAAAAAGAATAAGAGATATGTTCATTATGTACATTATGTACAATCATAATGTGTAGCAGATGTTTTGCATTTTAATACTCATTAAATCACAAGACTCTATCATAAGACTGTATACTGGAATACCAGAATCATCCTTATGTGATGACTCTAACTACTGTCATCACTAGTTAACAATAACTGGTTCACTCTCCTTCATCTTTATACACCTATTTCTTTTAGATCACACTAATTACTCATCTTTTTGCTGTAAAACCCAGCAAAAAATTATCTTTATTTTGGTGCAGGCTATCATACTGACCTTCTTATTGCTCTGTTATGGGAATTTTGTGTAATGAATAATACATTAAAAAAGACAAGTTAAATTAAACAGATCTTGCTGAATAATCTAATACCCAGTCCCCGAAGAATAACAGTATTTTTTCCCTTCAAGAGGCTAGCTTTGGAGTATGTACTGACTTCCTGCTAAGCCCCTCTACCTCCTGGCTGGATACCAGTTTAGTTCCCTTCCAGAACTCTCAGAAGAAAGGCAATGATGAAAAACAATGAAAGTTGCAGTGTTAGAACTGTGGCATAGTCTGCCCTGCCTCAACAAGTTTCAGCTTTGAGCTGATTCTTCGAATTTCAATTTATCCTAAGTTCCAGGATTTTAATTTTTATATCTCAACGAGGAGAAAAAGACCAAAGTCTGCCTAGACTCAGATGAATTATTTTTTATTAATGCATATAATTTTTTAATAATTTTTTAATGCATAAAGAATCCTGTTTGGCTAAGGCAGCTCACTTTTAGAGTTCAATGATGCAAGATGACTCTCCTCAAACTAGTGCAAAATGTACATACAAAAGTAAAAAGGTACTTTTATGAAAATATAACAGGTTACATAATATTTCCATTCTGTTCTTACTGAAAATCAGATCTACTCAATGAAGAACTAGGACACAAGGGAAAAAATACACTGTTGCTGCATTAAGTCCATTAAAGTTGATGTAGTTACAGTCCACGCAGACCATGCTTATGCTTTCTAAATGTTATAAAGGAGATTTTTTTCTCTGATTTTTCTTTTCTCTCTCTCTTTTAACCATTGTGCTTTGTTAAAATGGCCTTGTTGAAAAAAAAAAAAGTTCTACATGTGTTATGATTGAAATGACACAAAAAATGTCTTTAAATTCCAGCTTCCACTTCAACGTGTACTGATGGACTTTGGTCATATTGATTGGATTGAGAAACACAAGACAGACTCCCAGATCTTTTTATGAATTATTTTAGCCACAACAGCATCTTAAACCTGCTGAAATTTTTTCCAAATTTTCAATTTTCCTGTGTATCTGAGTACACCTGCCATGCAGACATAAAATTCTTATATTTAGCTTTTCTGAAAACTAAAGCAACACCTGGAGCTGTTTTTCACAAACAGATTAAAACTGGTGTGTGTTGATGGTCAGAGGCCATATTGGGCACAGTGATCTCAAAATGATCAAGTTTTCAATTCTTGGAGAAGAAGACCATAGAGGTCTTTTCCAACATAAATGATTCTATGATGCTCTGATAGGTTTTGTTATATTACAAAGTAGGAATGATTCATCCCATCTGGATCTTGTTGTTGCCTTGAGCCAGAGTTATAAGATAATGTAAGGACACTTCATTAGACAGCAGAAGAACTATCTGCTCTGTACAGGCGTATTCGGAACTATAATAGTTTAGAAGTTGACTTAAATCCCGAAACAAATATTTTAGTACCCATTCTAAAATGTTCCTTGCAATTAAAATAACAATTCCTTGGATTTCTGATATCTATATACATGTCCCGTTATGTACTGAACATCGTTAAATTACACTCCTTAAAGTCTTGCTGTGGTAAAGGATTGACGTCATAGTTGCTACCATAAGAAAAAGTGTTTTTCATTTATGTTATTATTTTATTTTCTTCCATCTGCACTGAATGTGCCCTATTTAGTGTATTCTGAGACAAGGAGAACATAATCTTCCCTTCTCCCTTCTTCTCATTATTTTACATACCTTTATTATGTCCCCAGTTTTGGAGTTTATTTCCAGCATAGACTATACCAGTGAGAGTTATATAAACTTATTGGCCAACTTGAAACATGCTGGATCAAATTTACTGCAGGCATAACATTTCTGTGCTAGGGATATTAAACACATAGAGGGATACTTCAGTATAATAGGTGCTGAAATAATGTCATTTTTTTACAGTATCACATGAGACACGTAGCTATTGTAGTGTGTTTTACTTTTTGAACTACTAGATAATGAAGGAAAGTTAAGGACAAGTCCATGGTAATGAAGGTCTTGACTTTACAGTGGCATCTGCAATGCAAACTTCTTTGCTCCACTGTGGAAAGACAATTGGGATGAGGTCTGTGAATCCTCACAGTGCAGCTCATCCATCTTGTTTCTCAGATCAGCACAGGTCAAAGTCCATATATTGTTTACTTTAAAGGTTTTGTTGATGCCTTGGGAATAAATCACATCACCAATGGGAAAGAAGGGAATCTGAGATAGTATTGAGTACCAGTGTTCTGTGAGTATGATTTGAGGAAACAGCTTTCATGCACATTGCTTGCTGGTTATTGGGTAACTTTGCTGATATAAAATAGGCCAACACCCAGTTAATTCTGCACAGAAATGACAAACAAGTTTGAAGTAGTATTTTAGAAAGGAAAGTAGCATTAAAAAACTTTTCCTACTTGTACAGTATAAAGGGTTTTTTGTTAAAAAAGTATTTTTGCAAAATTCTGAAATATGAAAGCCAGAAAGTATTTTCATTGAATCTGGTTTCAGAAATGCTGGTAGGGACAGTTTAGCTTTCTAGGCAGAATTGCAAAAATACCAAAGACTAAGTGAAATAACAGTCTGAAATTTTAAATGTTCTTCATGCTTACTATAAATTCTTCCAGAAAATTACACTTTTGGGAAAAAATTAGTTTGTGGGGGAAACAAATGATTTTCATTTTAATCTGATAAATGTTGAAGTCCGATATGTGGTATTTTCACATATTGTTAATCCATATTTGAAGTATTTGTGTTCCTTACCCCACGATGAATGGCCAGAACTGGATGACTATTATTAGACAGAGAAATAAGCTACCTTCTAAACACAAATTACCTGGATCAGGCCCAATAGCAAGTAGTGAAGAGATGCTTTTAGAGTTTCTCCTGGTCGGGAGACTATTTCTCATCCTAACATGCTTTGACTGGGCCGCTTTGCCCCCACACATTCATCACGTAAAGACTCAGCTATGGGAGCTCTTATGTAAGAATGGAGCCACACACATGAAGAGGTTCCAGCTAATGCATGAACAGCAACCCACAGATTTAGCAGTGCACCATGGGCACTATACACAAATAGCTTATTTTAACCTTGGAAAGCCAACTTTCTATGGCTCACCTTGGACTCAATAGAGAGAAAGATGTTGTCTGAAATCCCTCCCAGTTCACAGTTTCTACCGTAAAGCCTTGATACTTCCATAATATCTGTGCCAATATGAATCTAACCACTTAAATTTCTCCAAAAGCTAGTCAGCTTTTATAGGAACAAGTGTATTGCCTGTATGAAATTTCAGAAACATAAAAACTCATGGAAAGCAAGATTTGAAGGATACTTCACAAACTTGATAGTGAACACACCACTGTGACCCTTTCTGGTTTGTGTTCTGTAACTCATAGAAGCTTTAGGATAGTACAGCTGTCATTTCAGTAAAAACATTACTGGAGCTGTTGACTTCAAAAAGAATGATACTGTATTCCCTGTCATATTAATAATCATGATGTTAGTCACGATGTTAAAAATTATGTTAATTCAGAAGTCTGACCTTCAATTCCTTTCTGTTTTTACATGAAAGCAGTTTGATGTTCTTTTTTTCATCGAAACTGAAGTACAGAACTTGAATTCATTCAAAACTCCATCTGCATTATAGTATTGCTTTAGGAGAAAATTTGGGCTCTTTAAATATTCACATGTAGAGGTAAAGCACTTCCTTTTCTCTGAGTTTTGCATGAAGTACTTATACTTTTGCACTGGTTAGATTTTTAGAGAAGTGTCTTCTTATAAACCAGCTTTCAGCCTGTCTGTATTTCTTCAGCTGAATAATAAACTAAGAACTCTACTGTTTTGACTGTATGGCTGAATATAAATTGACAGCCTGCCATAAATTGAGAATAGTAGGTAGACTGTTACAAGTTTTCCGATTTAAGATACTTTGTTTGAAGTTGACGGCAGTTATACATAAAATGTCTGCCTGAAACAATCCCTCAGCCTTGGCCATATTGATCACCACCATCGGTCTACCCTGGCCTCCAATCGGGAGGCCTGGAGACACACCATCTATAACGCTGCTGCTGCTTTTGAGAACACACGCAGGATCACTCTCGAGGAGAAAAGACAACGCAGAAAGAATCGCGTGTCATCTATATCACCTGGGGAGTCTTTCTGCTGTACGTTCTGCAACTGGACTTGTCTATCTCGCATTGGCCTTTTTAGCCATCAGCACGCTTGTAGCAAGCGTGGGTAGAGCCCTTCTCAAATCTTCGTTCGTGAAGCCTAGCCATGATGAATACATAAAATGTAGTAATTTGTAGTAACAAATAAATGACTATCATAACTATATTTCTAACATTTCTATCTGTAGTAAAAGTAACTTCAAAGAAAAAGGTATTGCTAGAAGTTACTGAGCCCTCATTGACCATATGCTGTTTTAGCATAGTTCAGAATTCTGTCCTGACTAATCAGAAGTACAACATCAAATGAACACATAGACATGAAACTACTTATAAATATTGTGAAGCTAGGTAGCTTGAGAAGTAATAAAAAAATGTATTGTAAAAGTTTTTGTAAATAGCTGCAGTCATACATTAAAAGAATCTTTATTTCCCTGATCAAATCTGTGCTATTTAAATTCCCTGTAGTTTTTCTGGGCTTCAGTTGTCCCATAAATATGTTAATTAGAAAACTATTGACTATCTTAACACCCTTCAGTTCTCAGCTGATCCAGATCCTGCTTTAAGGACAAACAGATCTTCAGTTGAGCTCTGTGTATGTCTCACAAAACAAGCAGTTGCCCAGCATTTTTTCTTTCCAAAGAAATGTGCATATTAAAAATGTAGGAAGAGTCAATACAGATCTTCATTTTGTCAATTCAGTGGACAAAAAGCTGGTAAAAGGACTGGCATCCTTCCTTTATTTTCTGACTTCTCCATCTCTGACTGTGAGATTCAACATTTTAATCATGTTTTTCCAAGGAGAATGGCCTCAGAACATTTAAAATATCAAAATACTTGACGTATCTGACAGTATACTCTGACCAGTCTTTTGCTGCCATTGTCCAGTTTTGTTCTGTGTGACACTTGAGATAACAGTAATCTGTGGTGCTCTGCTTGTGTTTCAGTGAGTCCAGATTCTGAGGCACTCTGCCCTGGGATTTCCTTATAGACCTAAAAGTATACAGACATTTGCAGAAAATATCCCAACACAGATTTAAAGACAAGACAATGATGTACTGCCACCCACAAATGTCCATTCCTGGCCAGTGAGTACAGCACATGGAATTACTAATTTAGAAATAAAGATTTAACTTTTTGAAGCCAAGTTAGATGTAATAAATATCATTTATTACGAAAAAATGTAAGGAAGTCATGTAAGCTATCTCTATAACTGAGCTTATAGCAGTTTGGAATGAAAGAATAAATACTCTCTTTGCAAACTGTATTCTGCTACGACTAGGTGGCTCCCAGTATGGGAGTTTGGAGCATAGGGGGTAAGGGTTGACACCAAACTCTTCTCTGTATTTCTTTCACTTAAAATACATTTCTTTATTATTCATGGCACTTATGCTCTTACATTATAAATACTTACAAAGCTGTTTTATTACATAAAAGCAAGCTCTCATCCCATAGAGAGAGTCATGGGAGTATTTAAGGTGTGTGTTACTGCTTCAAGAAACCAGAGAGACATAGAAGCTGAAGAAAACTCTGGACAGAAATGGTTGTCTGTGAAAGAAGATTCCAGCAACTCACTGACAGAGATGCTGTGGTTTACAGTGAACTATGTGGCTTTGGTTTGGCAATAGGAAATAAAAAGAACAAAGAATCTTCCATCATTGGACAAAATATGAAGAATACCAATTTATGTCTGGGGAACTGCTGGGAAACAAGAAAACCAGCAGAATGCATATAGGTGACACATAGGATATGGGTCATCTTAGGATAATTACTCAGCAATTCTGTCCTCATTTGACTCTCCTCATTGTGTCTAGGGGGAAGATGAATGGCAGAACATTTCAATAATTAAGGCCTGACACCTAAGAGATCTGACTGGTACTCCTGCTCAGCTACAGTCTCTCCTATAGCTGGTGAAGTCAGCAAAAAATCACTAATATCTGGATTCCTCCCATTAAATTTAGGCACTAAAGGAAGATTAGATTGCCAGTGGAGAAAAAAACTAATTCCACTGGGCCAGGGAAATTTAGATAGGTTGATCCACTGACTATTTATTGGGTGTGATCACTATTTATTGGGCCTTAAGGACCCCAGACAAATACATCAAGGTAGGTGTGATGAGTTTAGGCTTTGGAGACTTTGGTTCCTATGCCTAATGGAAATGCTGTGAGAATAAATACTTTTAAAAGTTTTTGACAATGTCATTATATATGTTAACTGTACAATGACCCAGGATATGGTGCTACTTTGTGATTAGTACAAAGAGTCTCTTATTTTATCTGGGTCACCAGGCAACAAATACAAGTTTTCTAATATTTCTTTCTTTCACATTTACTAAACTTTCTCTACCACACGCAGAGACACTTTTATTTGACCTTACACTGGAGGCCAACCTGCCTCTGAATATTTTGTCCTGTCAAAGAGCCAGAATCTGTAGCCAGAGCCTTGCATAACCTCCAAGACCATGGATGTTTTTAGCTGGATAGGAGTCAAAGTTTTCTGTTGCCAGTGTTTAAGGATTTCTGCCCAAAAATCTACTTTTTTTATGCACCGGTATCAACAATGAGTCTGGCATGACCCTGGAAATATGGTAATAAACTAACACAGGAGAGTTATAGAGGAGAGAAAACATACATTGTATGCTGCTGCAAAAACCCAGCTATTAAGAGTCTGATTGTATTTCTGTTTTCACAATTGCAAGTTGGGAACAATTCCACTAAAGTTAACAGCTATACAGAATACAATAGATGTTAAGGGAGAGAAGAAACAGACTCTTCCTCTGGCCTTTCATAGTCTCACTATGGCTTTAACATACAGATTTAGGGTTAAAGACACGAGGGTTCTGTTAGACCTAAGCATCTGTCAAAATCACAAGTGGTAGAACATCCTTTTTTGAAAATCTGTATAGAACAAGTCAGAAAGTGTGAGCTCATCCCATCCTTACATTTTTTACCTGTCTTTCTCCTTGTCCTTGGTTAGGTTTCATGGAAGATGAACTTGCAAGAAACCCAAGAAATGAGAAGCTGAAAATATGTCTAAAGCTTTTGTTTAAATATTTAAGAAAAGTCACCAAGTAATCTATATTAACAAAGAAACAGCAATGCTTTCATATGCTGTAGCATAAACTGAGATTTTCAATTAAAGGTGTATCTAATCCAATAAGTAAATGAACATTAACCAATAAAATTCATTACATTAACCATGTTGTTGATACCTCATATGAATTAACATTCTTATTAAACCTGAATTTAAACAGATAGCTAACATTTCAAAAACCTCCATTGGAAATAAATGCAAGGTGTTCAGTGGTAGTCTACCATCCTCAAAACAGCACTTAGAGAATGTAAGCTAACCCTTTAAATATCCAGAATGGCAGGACTGTAAGCAGAAGTGCTATTCTAATTCTCCAACACTGTATTTTATAATGGGATCTGGGCAATTCGTATAAAAGCTGATAGGTATCTCCAGTCTGTTCCATATCAAAAATAATTCTGTTTAAAAATCCTCAAAACCAACAAAACCAGACTTGATACTCTGTATGACAAAATATTCTGTGTGTCACTTGCTATATGGGGATGTAGGTTGTTTGGGATCTTCCAAAGGCTAAGTAAATTGTCCTGTCATTCTCTGGCACATTAATTTAAATGTTTGACTTGTATTCAGAGAAGAGGACTGGGTTTTTGGAAGTAGAGGATGCCAATCTTCTAGCCTTATATATCTTTAAATACCTTTATAAATGCCCAAATACATACATGAATGTATTTAAAATCAATTTCAAATATTGGCAAAATTATCCTCTACTTTACTTTAAATATCATTGGGTTTTATCACTGTTAGTTGGACCCTCAGCGTCCATTGTTTATATCCACATCCTTGTTTTTCTTTAATTAGTACAAATCAGAGAAAAGCAATCAGGGCAGTACTCAGCTGTAGACTGTCCTCTTTCTGAGCCTTAACAGAGACAATAAGCTGTTTTGAGAGGTCATTCTGCTCATGGAATACATGCATTCCTCTATGCAAAACACTGAGCTCACTATATGTGTCCTCTGCTGATGTCTCCTCCATGCATGTGACACATTTGGAGAAACTCTGCTCCACCCCTTCAGCTGTGTATCTACTGTCAGTCACCATAAGGGTACCACAAGGAACAGGAGTCAAAAACAGGTACTCAGGATATTGAGTGGTCAATTCTTTCTAATTCTACAAGTAAATTAAGGCCGTATTCAAAGAGATTATTTGCTCCTGAACATAATAGCATGAATGTAAATTCTCACTGATATGAAAAAAAAAAAAAAAAGTGAGGACTAAGAAAAGGAGTCAATGCAAAAAAATAAATCTAAGTTATTTTTTGTCTTTTATTTTTATCTTGTGAATACCTGAAGTGGTAAAATTGAACAGTGCATGAGAATTCAGTGAACTCATGAAGATTTTGATAAATACATTTAGATTAATTTTTTAATAAATTTAAAAAATAATCCAAAACTGGATTTCATTTTTATGAACATGACTGAAATCTTAGCCTTTTCAAAATCAATTTAAAATTCCATTCTCTTTTGATAGAGATCAAGTTCTGCTTTTTTGTTTTACATTGCTTGTATTTAAATGATTATATATTATTTAAAATTTAGGAATTTTGTGCTGGGTAACTTTTTCCTTAACAGAGAAATGTTTTCTTAATGTTACAAAAGCTATTCTGCTCTATGCAACTTGCCAGACATCACACTCTGATTTAACTGAGAATACAAACAAATAATGATTAAATTTAGGATGCTAGACTACAAAAGTACCTCTATCACATTTTCTCAACTGTGATAGAGATTTAATTCAACAGTTTTGAATGAGCAGAAAATTATTTATCTCTCCAACTAGTTAGACACTTTAAAAAGTTGGTTATTTTATGAGGTCACAGACCAAGGTCTTTTGAGGTTGGGTTAGGGAAAAAAGCACTGGGCACTGAGTAAACTACAGTGCAGTACTCTTTCACTCTGAAACAGACTTTTTTTTTTTTTTTTCCCCCACAGAAAATACAGAGTATCTATTTATCAGCAGGAGATTTATAGCTATTACATTAAATTTATAGTATTTGTATGGAAAATTGAGAGGAAGACTTTGGAATTTTTATACCAAAAGTCTTCTTATAATAAAGGTTTATGGGTGGTTTCATAGTACTTACTCCAGCTGTTAGTTACATCATATAAAACCTTGTTTAGCATCTTCCTGAATGTATGATGGAGTTGTTTCTGTTGCCCACTGTGACAGTAATATCGACATTAAAGAATAATTCCTGACAAAAATTTTAATAAAATGAGAAAGGACTGACACATCTTTTGCATGTCTATACTTAATATTGTAGTTTTATGGTCAAAGAACGTAAAACTTGAAAAATCTTGCTCTGAAATGTACTTTGTTTGTCTTACTATTTAGAAGTAGAGTTTTCCAAATACACTCTCTTTCCAAGCAGGGAATTTTTTCCCCCCTCTTTCAGTAGCAAATTTGATTTTCTGTTATTTTGCTTGGACCTTTCATTAACACTGAACTATGCTTAAGTTCCTGTTACACTGGGGAGAGCAAACACAACCTTCTGAAGGACTGTGTTGCTACTTGTTTATAGAAATATCTTTTCAATAATATTAGTAGAACTTATTTACTACCTCCCTCAAAGAAAGCAGCATGCCAAAGCAACATTTCCATGTGAATCAGTGACGTTGATTATGTCCCGGTGTTTTCTCTTCATAAATGTAATTTGCAGTAGGACCTTACCTACTTCAAAGACAGTAGCCCATTGACAAGAAATCAGGTTACTGTGTCTGGCTGACTTCTGATAGGACCTGATCAAAGGGCCAAAAACTATCAGCTCAGACAGGCACCTCTTTTCCTTTTGTTTGACTCCGGAAATTAAAGAGCTGATAGCTGCCTTTTGGTCCTAATCCGCACCACTCTGCTTGACAGGAGATGAAAAGTGTACCAATTACAGCTGGTAATAGCTGACTATATATGCATTCATTACTGTGGTTATCATTACAAATTACATGATACTCTTTACCTGAAACTTAAGGAAATATTTCACTACAGCAGAATTTCTGCTAGTATTACCATTTAGACTTTTTGTAGACCAAGAAGGGCCTAAAGTAGAAATGCTTCCAAAAAGAAAATTAGCATGATAGAATCTTATGAGAGAGTCCAAGAACTCACAAAATGCTAACAGTTGGAAATTTATTTTAGTACATAATATAAAGAATATTCAACACCTACCCCACCTACCTCCCCCCCACCTATTAAAACTGTGAATATATGCCTCTCAAATACCAATCTGCATGCATGAAGTCAACATGAAAATGGAAAGCTAATATATCAGGAACTGTGAAATACAAGCCTATAATTATATCAAGTTGTTCTGGAGGCAGGAAATCACAAGCTTTTTTGTTTCTACCACACTAACATGAGATAAAAACCTTTAAATAGTAACATGAGTCCAGTAATATATAATTAGAAATGGGAAAAAATCTGAAGAGAAAGACTGAGATTCATTGTAGTCTACCAAGATGATCTGTCAGTCATCACACTCACAACCACATTGCGTGGCAAATAAATTAAAGAATTTTTACTACTAATATATCAAGAAGGTGGAGTACTGAGAAGAGTTAGGAGATTTATAGGGAGGAGGAAAATAGGCCAGTATTTCTGTAAATGTAATAGCAAAAGATGAGTAATAGTAAGAGAGTAATAGCAAAAGATGCATGAGACAGTTTTGAAATGTTTCGCTTACCAGTAGCACACGACACAATCAATGGTTAAATACTCTTCTTTTGCAAACAAGGTTCAAAGGTAAGGCAAATTCTGATGTCATAACTCAATTATACATATATATAAATGTATAGACATATATGTATGCTTATGCTTATATGTCTATATGATGTGCTTTTCCTTCAGTCATACTCTCAATGCATTCTGAAACTGAATTTTTACATATTATCAGAGAAGAACTTATGTGTCACTAGTGAATTCAAACTCTAAATTGGTTTCTATTCCTATAAGACCTCACGCTATTGCCTTCAGTAGCAAAACTTCTTCTTGAGTTCTTTATTCTAAGATGTTAAAAAATCTACAGTAGTTTTCTTCCTAAAGAATCCACATTATATTTATTTTCAGAACTAGAATATTCTGACATTTTTGAAGGAATAAAATAAAATTTGGAAGAAATTTCTTCTTGTGAGGTTTGTTTATGAGGAACAGACAGCGCACTTTAATGAGGAACTAACTGTGAAATCAATTTTACCTGGAATATTCCTAGGACTATTACGGGAAATAATCTAAATTAATTTGGAACTGTTTGGTGTGTACACAGAATGAATGAAAGAATGAAAGTTGTCCACATAAGCAACTCCTTTTACTGCTGCACACAGACACAGAGAGTTTCATTCATTTCATTAGAGTTCCTGAGCAGGAATCCTGAATAGAGAATAACTCCTGAATTTATTAGGACTCCTGAATTCATTAAGACTCCTGAATATAGAGTTCCTGTTTGTGAAGTGCCTGTCAGCCAGGCCGAAAGGGACCTGGGAGTTTGGATTGACAGGAAGCTGAATATGAGCCAGCAGTATGCCCAGGTGGCCAAGAAGGCCAATGGCATCCTGGCCTGGATCAGGAACAGTGTGGCCAGCAGGAGCAGGGAAGTGATTCTTCCCCTGTACTCAGCACTGATGAGACCACACCTGGAGTGCTGTGTCCAGTTCTGGGCCCCTCAGTTCAGGAAGGATATTGAGGTGCTGGAGCAGGTCCAGAGAAGAGAAACCAGGCTGGTGAAGGGACTTGAGCACAAGCCCTATGAGGAGAGGCTGAGGGAATTGGGGTTGTTTAGCCTGGAGGAGGCTCAGAGGAGACCTCATCACTCTCTACAACTACCTGAAAGAAGGTGGTAGTAGTCAGGTGAGGGCTGAACTTTTCTCCCAGGTAACCATCAGTAAGACAAGAGGGCAGGGGAGGTTTACATCAGATATTAGGAAGAAATTCTTTACAGAGAGAGTAATCAGGCATTGGAATAGGCTGCCCAGAGAGGTGGTGGATTCTCCATCCCTGGAGGTTTTTAAGTTGAGACTGGATGTGGCACTTAGTGCCATGGTCTAGTAACTGTGGTGGTAGTGGATCAAGGGTTGGACTTGATGATCTCAGAGGTCCTTTCCAACCCATCTGATTCTATGATTCTATGATCCTAGGCTTGGTTCACGAGTGAGAAGGTTTCTTTCCAGCACTCACTGTAAGCTGTGCAGCCAATAAAGCATAAAATTTTTGTTCTCAACTGGTAGTACCATTACATATGAAAAAGTTCAAATTGGTTGTGTCTTCTTCAACCCAATCATGTTGATATACGTTAAAAAAACTGACCTAGTGATATTATTTACAGGAATTTTTATAGCATAGGAAATCTTTAGTACAGAGAATTTTCCAGAAAGGTCCTTTTGGTAAGACATATCTCTGGGAAAAGCAGTTTAGTAGCTAGAAGTTGGTTTAAACTTCGTTTTGGCTACCTGAGAGTCTTCATAAAGTCTGGTATTTAGGGTTGGTTTAGTTTCATTGTACTTTTTTTCTGGTTTGGATCCAGAGGTCAATAGACCCTTATTTCCATCAATTGCCAATGTGGCTTCTTACAGAGGAAAAGCTTTGAGCTTCTGCACTGACTTAAAGACCTGTGTGTATTTTATGGGTATTGTGAGGCTTATTAGGGCATAAATGAAGTTCAGAAACCTTTAATGCTCTCCTATTTTACTGTTAATGTCTCTTGCTTCTCTACCAGTGTATTGAATACATTTTCAAAATGTGAATATAAATATATTCTCCCTTATAAAGGGAGAAAATAAGGGATTTTTCTTGATCTTACTTTTTGTGTTTTCCTTGAGATTACTCTCTTTCTATGTCTGCTTGTCTCGATTTAAAAGAAAAAATCTGCTTTAAAAGGAATGGAAAATGGAAGGAGAAAAAAAAAATTCCTGGGCACTAGTAGGTAATCCTTCAACCTCTTTAAATTAATAATTAGTATGTAAGATTGGTTTTATAACTTTTTATAGCTGCCATATGTTTTTTAAATCAAGAATTTTCCTGTATTTTTAGGTATTTGAGAGATCTACTGCAAAAAGAAATGTCTTTTTGATTTACTCATTGAAATCAATAAGAGCCATAGTACATTTCTTGATGGTGTAAAATCAATACTCTAATTACAGCAGCATCAAGGATATGTACTATACTAAAAAAGAAACCTTGACTTCACGGCTGTAACAATTGCAAAACTAGTTATGAAGCATGCATGACAGATAAATGACTTTTGACAGAAATCCTATTTAATTTTGCTGTTGTACTCAGTAGCAGCAATTTGCTTAATGGAGCAGTGACAGAGACTCTGAAGTACTAGTAAAATACACATAATAAAAACTCACTAATAATTATCCAGGTCCAGGTTAGTAAATATTACTGAAGCTGCCCTATTTTGGTGAAGTGCAAAACTACAAGATTATTGCAGTAAATCACCACTGGAAAACAAAGACTTTTTTTTTTTTTTTTTTTTTTTCCCCGGTATTTCTTTCCATCAGATCTTTGAAATATTACAGAATCACAGAATATGCTGAGCTGGAAGAGACACACAAGGATCATCGAGTCCAACTCCTGGCCCTGCACAGGACCATCCACAAGTCATACCATGTGCCTAAGAGTATTGTCCAAACACTTCTTGAACTCTTGTCAGGTCTGGTGATGTGACCACTTCCCTGACATAACTTCAGGCCATACCCCCATGTTCAGGCCATACCCTCATGTTCACCACAGAGGAGAGATCAGTGTCTGCCCTTCCTCTTTCCCCATGAGGAAGTTGTAGATTGTAATGAGATGAGCTCTCCCCTCAGTCTCCTCTTCTCCAGGCTGAACAGACCATATGGCTTCCCCTCAAGGCCTTTCACCACCTTTTCTCTCCTTTGGATGCTCTCTAAGAACTTAATATCTTTCCTATATTGTGGTGCCCAAAACTGCACACAAAATCCAAGGTGAGGCTACTCCAACACAGGGTAGAGCAGGACAACCCCCTCCCTTGACCACTTGGCCATGCTTTGCCTGATGCCCCCCAGGACACAGCTGTCCCTCCTGGCTGCCAGGGCACTGCTGACTCATATTCAACTTGCAACTGACCAGGACTCCCAGGTCTCTTTCCATGGCACTGCTTTCAGGCATCTCATTCCCCGCTCTGTACTTATATCTGGGGTAGCCCCATTCCAGGTGCAGAATGCAGTACTTCCCCTTGTTGAACTTCCTATGGTTGGTGATTGCCCAGTCCTCTAACTTGTCGAGGTCTCTCTGCAGGGCATTTTGTCCAGAAGGATCCTGTAAGAGACAATATCAAAAGCTTTACTGAAATTCAAAAAGATTACATCAACTGGCTTCCCTTGATCACCTAGGTGGGCTACCTTGTCCTAAGAGGAAATCAGGTTGGATAAACAGGACTTTCCTCTCACGAAGCCATGCTAGCTGTGACCAGTGACTGTGTTATCTTTCAGGAGTTTTTCAACACCTCCCAGAATAATCTTCTCCAAAACTTTATTGGGCACTGAAGTAAGACTGACAGATCTGTAGTTTCCAGGTTCTACTTCTTGTCCTTCTTGAAAATCGGGACAACATTCAGCAGCTTTCAGTCAGCTGGGACCTCTCTGGATTCCTAAGACTGCTCAAAAATCATTGAGAGAGGTTTTGTGAGGTGACATCAGCCAGTGCTTTGAGGATTCTGGGATGAATCCCATCAGGCCCCATAGATTTGTAGAGATCCAGATGAAGCAGCAGATCCTTCACAATTTCAGGGTCAACTGGGAGCTGATCATTCTCACAGTCCTGGTCCTCCAGCTCAGGGTGCTGCGACCCCCTTGTTCCATAACCTGTGTTGAAGATAGAGGCAAAGATACCATTAAACACCTCTACCTTGTCTCTGTTTGTGAGGTGGTCATCCTATAACAGGCTGATGATATTTTCATACTGCCTATTACCATGATAGTATTTTTAAAAACTCTATTGACACCCATATTTCTGGCCACCTTCAACTCCAGTCAAACTACGGCTGCACAAATTTTCTCCCTACAGTAGCAAGCAGCATCTCTGAATTCTTCCCATGTCAGTTGCTCTTGGTTCCATTAGGCATACACCTTCCTTTTTTGCCTTATTTCCAAGAGAAGATCCCTACTCAGCCAAGCTGGCCTTCTGCCAAACCTGCTTGACTTCTGACACTTGGGAATTGCCTTCTCCTGTGCCCTTATGAGGTGATGTTTGAAAAGTGACCAGCACTGAGGGACCCCAGCTCCTGCAAAAACATTTTCCCAGGGGACCTTACTTAGTAATTCCCTGAGCAGCCTGAAGTCTGCTCTCCTCATGTCCAGAGTTGAGGTTTTGCTGGCAATTTTCCTGCTGTCAACAGAGATTTTAAACTTGATCACTTTGTGGTCGCTGTGGCCAAGACAGGCACCAATCTTCACTTCATTCAGGAGATCCACTCTGCTGACAAGCAGCAGATCAAGAAGGGCATCTTTCTGAGTTGATTCCCTTAGAACCTGATCCATAAAGTTGTCATCCAGGTTTTTTAGGAATCTCCTTTCCTGGGTTGAACCAATTATGTGATGCTCCCAGGTTGCCCCATAAGGACAAGGGCAATTGACTTGGAAGTGTCCCTTAGTTCCTCAAAGAATAATTTGTAGGCATTATCATCCTGGCTGGGAGGTCACAGCAGACTCCCACGATGACATTCACTTTATTTGTTTGCTCCTTGATTCTTACCCAGAGGTTCTCAACTGTGCCATTGCCAGCTGGGAGTTCCATACATTCCAACCTTGATATTACAATGCACGACTCTGCCTCTTCTGCCCTGTCTATCCCTCATGAAGAGCCTGTAACCATCCAACAGGGCACTCCAGTCACAGGTATCATCCCAACAGGTTTCACTCGTGCCAATGATGTCAAATCTCTGGGACTGGACCAAAGTTCTAAGCTCTTCTTGTTTGTTCCTCATGCTGTGTGCATTGGTACAGGAACGTTTCAGGTGTGATATATTGTAGCCAACACTTCTTGAGGTAGATTGAGGGATCCCAAGAGTGTTTGTTTCCTCAAGTTTTGGCACACCATCCCATCACTCATCACTGGTGAGTCTGGTTTTGTCCTTCCCCCTTCCAAGGTAGTTTAAAGTTCTTTCAATAAACCCTGCTAGTTCATGCTCTGGAACTCTTTTTCCCATCTGAGACAGGTATATCGTATCAGGTGTCGGTAGATCATTCCATGGTCAAAAACCCCAAAATTTTTCCAATTACACCAACCTTGAAGTAACTCATTGGATCTGTCTCTTCCTATCAATATTATTTCTCGCTAATGGAAGAATCGAGTAAATCATTACCTGTGCTCCTGATCCCTCTACCAATTGTCCCAGGGCCGTGAAGTCTCTTTTGAAGTCTCCCTTAGACTTCTCTTTGTTATTTTGTCGCTGTTGGTTTGAACAACCAATGGTGCATAGTAATCAGAGGGCCTTACTAGACTAGAGAGCTTTTATCTAAGGCCCTGGCAGGCAGAAGACTTCCCCGTGAGTTGTGCCCAGTCTGCATATTGGGCCCCTCATTCCTCTTAGAAGGGAGTCTCCTATTACAACTACCCTTCTTTTCCTCTTGATAGAGGAGGTCTTATGCAGGTCACAGGTGGTGTTGTTTTAGGAGGCCCCGCTACCCTAGAAGTACCTTCTCCCATGTTATCATTTATCTGACCTTCTAGTTCCAGAGCCTAATACCTGCTGTAGAAGGTGCTTGTGCTACATGTCAAATTCTGGGAAGGAGGAGAACCTTCCTTCTGGTATATGCCATGACCTGCTTCCAGCCTTTATCTTTAACAGACCCTTGACTAATAGTCCTTTGACTAATTACCCTGTAGGGTTCTGAGTCCACCTGCTTCTCCTCTACAATAGAGGTTTGAATCTCCCAAGAGTCTTAAGACTGTAGCACCTCTGAAAATGATTGGTCTCTCTCTTCCTTGTTCACTCTTCCTCTATCTCCTGTGCAACACAACTTTTCAACCACAACACACCTTCTGCAAAATAACTGTTTGTCTGCCCCAGCCTTGCGAAGAGACATCAGGTACTCCTGGGAATTTGTGACCTGGAGAGCTCCATCAGCAGGTTTGTCTGGCTGGAGGCCTCTGACATGGCTGGTTCAGTGACTTCCACAGCTCTAAGGGATCGAGCTCTACAGCAAGTCACCACCTTAAACTAGTATGCTAATAAGACTGGGGCTGCTCTACCTTACTAATTCTGGGTTAGGAAGCTGCTATTTGGGTTTTTCTGGATTTGGGAACCCCAAGAATCACTTGGTCTCACCCCCTGGACTTCTCTTCACTCATGATGACAGAATACTATGTTTCTAGTGAAACATATCAGTGTTATACTGGACACAGCATTTCTAATTATTGTAACTTTCTTTCTATTAGAGTAACTATGGTTTACATTTCTGATGACATGTATTTAATTTTAATATAATTATTTTAATATTTTAATTTAATTAAATTTAATTATTTTAAATAAAAGTTTCTATCTAGTTCCATGCAAAGTTTTACCTGAAATGTTAGATTCACTGTAATTAATTCTATTTCTGTCCACAATCCTCATCATGTGGCTATCACATACACTAAATGTGTCTGGCACTGTTCTCTTCATGGTTTGTAAAGAAGCTTTCTTGATATAAGCCTTAGTCTGAGAAAAGCAAATTTTCCTTTTACTGAATTTATAGTGACTACCTAACCACACAAGAATTTAATAGTACTTTTTATATACAGAGAATGGGATTTTCCAGAAGCTAATATACAGTAGACAGCATACAGTCATCTTGATTTTTTTTTTAATTGTTATAGGGCTGTCTACCGATCCTATTTTATTTCACCATTTCTTATTACTTTGGCATGGAACTCATAATTGCCTATAGTTGGAAAGATCTCAGATGAGTCATTCAGTGATATTATCGCTGAAAACTTTCATTCATCCTAAAACACTTTTAATGTCCATCTGGAGCACTAATTAATGCATTGTATCTTCTGTGCAGGTTGGTCTCAGTCTAATATTTTGACCATATGGAGTGTGTATTTCCAGTGTTGCTTGAAATACATTGCTGAAAAGCAGTGTATTTTCTTCAGAGGCACTAGTATGGGGCTATGTTTTGGATTCATTACGGAAACTCTGCTGATAATACAAAGATGTTTTCCCTACTGCCGAGCAGTGCTTACACGGAGTCAAGAGCTTTTCTAATTCTCTCCCCACTCCACCAGCGAGGAGGCTGTGGGTTCACAAAAAGCTGGAAGGGGACATAGTCAGGACAGCTGACCATAGTCAGGCCCCAGCTGACTGCATATCCCACACCACATGACATCACGCTCAGCGTATAAATCTGGAGAGGAGGTTGACGAGGGGGCCAAAGCTCAAGGACTAACTGGGCATTGGTTGGTTGATGGTGCACGACTGGTTTTAGTTTGAAGCTAAATTTAGAGAGGGAGGTAGGAGGTCTTACATGTAGTAAATTCCAAAAGTGGTGGGAAAGGTGGACTGCTGTGTACAAGAAACAGGGCTTGAATTCATCGTTTACTGGTCATCAGAGAATCCACATATGAGATCACTCTGAAATCCAAACTGCACTGAACACCTACTTCATTAATTACGCTGATCACAGAACAACTTATATATAAGTTGCTGCTAAGTAACCTGCAAGGTTTTTAGAGAGGAATAAAATCTCTTTTTAGGGTAGCTGATACAGTCGTAAAGAGTGGACATGCATCAGGCATTTTTTGTAGACATTCTAATCTTTTGTGTAGACATTTATAAGTAGATGGAGAGGGGCTAATATGTTGATTTAGCTTTGGTTGTTTTAACTTCTGTGATTTAAATAAACTAGCCTCAAAATTATTTAATGTGATATTAGCTTGGATACAGAGCAGGTTTGAGCAAAAGTGAGAGCTCTATGTAGCTACAGCCACTTCTATTTAAAATCCCATAAGATCACCTGCAATCATAACATCAGTGTTAGAGAACTTTAATAGACCTGGTAATTCAATCTTGTTCCTGACAGTTATTCTATTATGAAATCAAATTATGATTTCTACAGGATCATTTCAAACAAACAAGGAGAAGAGCCAGAGAAGGTTCTGGGGAGATGTTTTTTCAGACTTTCAGTACTTAAATGGAGATTATAAAAAAGATGGAGGGTGACTTTACATGGGCACACAACAAGTAGGAACACTTTTAACTAAAAGAGAGGAAATTTCTATTAGATAGAGAAATTCTTTACTCAGAGGATGGTGAGGCACTGGAACAGTGCCCAGAGAACTTTTAGATGCTCCTGATTGAAAAACCCTAGCTCTTCTCATAAGACGCTCTTAATCCCTTGTGACCAACCTTGGACTCAGTTCCAAATGTTCATGTGTTTCTTGGACTGATAAGTTCAGAAATAGATGCAGTACTCCAGACATGACCTATCAGGGATAAGAAAGGGTCACCTCCTTGGCAACAATTTTCCTAATGTAGTCCAGGATAGTGCTGGAATTCTTTGCTACAAAAACATATTGCCGGATCATGGTTGACTTTTTACCCACTAGGATGCTATGCAGAGCTGCTTACCAGACAGCTGATCACTGGTATGTACTGGTTCCTGGGGTTATTCCTCCCCAGGTGCAGGACTTTGCATTTCTCTTTGTTGAACTGTGTGAGATTTCTCTTGGCCCAGCCTGTCAAAGTCTCTCTGAATGACGTCACAATCATCTGATATATCAACCACTGCTCTCAGTTCTGTATCATCTGTGAAATTGCTCATGGTGTCCAGATTGTTAATGAAAATATTGAACAGGACTAGTTACAGTATCACCCCCTGGAGTACACCATTACTGAACGGCCTCCAAATTCACTTTGTGATGCTGTGTTGTGTTTCAAGAGTGAAAAGACAATAGATTTTTATATTTCTTCCAAATTATAGAAGAAGTTTGCATGCTAAATTGAAGTCTTAATATTTTAAATAAATTGCATAACTAATCTTACATTTTTCTTTTCTCCCTCTCATCTCCCACCTAAATCAAATGACAGGGATTATTTGTGATACATTGCTTAAGTAATTGACAACGTACAGACCAAATTTGTTTGAAAAAATTTTGCTCTCCCTACCTGTTTACAGAGTTACAAAAATTATTCAGTCCGTGATGAAATTCCACAACTGAAAATCTCTGATGAAATAGAAAAGACTTTTCCTTCATTCATTACTACTTTTATTCTTAGTTTTCAGCTGTGAGTCTCTCTAGCTACAATGCAAAAAAAAAAAGTAGCCTTTTGTTACCTTGGGAATACTTGCTGGTCTTTTCAAAATGAAGATAATAGCTGTGGCTAACTATTTTTTCCTTGAACTAGAGGAGATAACAACTATTGCCAAACAACTTTGAGAGAAGTCATATCTATCCAGCTAAACTGTGCTTAGATACTGGTGGGTTTTTCTGTTTCATTTTTTCCTTTGTATTAGAGCCCTTAAATGTTGTTATCAAAGTGAGAATTTATTGTATTATTTTAAAATCTTTTATTGGATAGAGTTATTTTATTGTATGTGTCATTGTAATTATAAGCCATCATTTATGAAGTAAGTGGAAGGGAGACCTATGACTTTATTATCTTTCAGTGATAAAAACATTTTCATTTCCCTAGCTCTTGTCTTGAAAGCTGTTGTTAGGAATTGATTATTGTATTCAAATGATGTTTAAATGTATCTGGAAATAATACTACCATATGTCTATAAGAAGGTTAACTTCATAAGTCAATTTCTTTATGATAGAAAGGAGTAAGACCACACGATATTATTTGAATAAATAAACAATAGACACATTATGCTACTTTTTTTCTGAATAATTACTGTAACTAATTTTTTCTGACCAATTGATATTTTTAATGTAACTTATTTTCTTGATAACTTCATGATAAAATGAAAATATCACAATAGCTTTTGTTCCTTAGAAAGTTTCTTTGGGTTCCATTATTTTAACAACAATATGTGTAGGAGGCACTACTCTGAGATTAAAGCTAGAAACTAGTGTATTTACAATTAATTCTCAGAAACCAGGGATGGAATCCTGCCCTTACTTATCTCAGTGCCAAAGTAACACCAATGGATTAATAAAGTTGGGGGTAAGTTTATGATTTTCCATCATATTAAGTTGGTCTGCCGCAAATACGAGGATAATGTTCATCTTCTTTGCAAGTCTGGGTTGTAAAATCTTTGCTTTAAAGGCATAACGAAGAATCCACATGCTTGCTTTCTTGTAGTCTCTCCACTTCTGTCAAAATGGAGATCTTATAATTTCTTTGGTACTTACCAGTTTTTTGCCCTCAAACATAAGTTGAAATGAATCTGACTGTAAAACATAACAGCACCATTACATTGTCTTCCAGGTGGCATATTTTATGCCTAGAATATTAATATATTCTTTTCCTCCATGTGTTGGCTTTCTGCCTTATTCTGTGTTTCTTATCTTCTTTACCACTAAACATAACAACAAATTAAGATTTACACCATCTATAAACAAACTGGATGGAAATCACTTGAAGGTGGTCCTTACATCAAGACCCTGATTTTCTGATTAGCTCCCTTAAGCATGGATGTCACACATACTTCAGTCTTGTCTAGTACTGCATTTCAGAATTAAAAAATGCTTTGGAACTTTTTATTTATAACTAGATCAGAAATATTAAAAAGTCCCCTAAGTCACCTATTCCTAGGCACATCTTCATCTTCAAATGAAAGCTAAGAAAGATAGGAAAAAAAAAGTCATTAATTGTATTCTTAGCTCTGTCTGTACTACTTAATGCAGTGCCATACAGAGATAGCTAAAAGCTAGCCGGGACACAGCAGGAGGCTCTTTCCAGTTCCATAGGCAGCAGACTTATAGCCAGCATTAATACCTGCACAAAGATACACTGCAGCTCATAAACTCTCTCAGACTTGGTATGAGTGAACTTGTCAAGCAAAATAGCTCAACAACTAATCAGAAATCTAGCAAACATGAGCATTTGCAAACAAGTTGCATTCTTTTTTATGGAGATTTACATCCAGAATGCTAGTAACACTGAAAAAGTTTTTTTGTTCAATCAAATCTACTTGAAAGTCTGAATACTTTATTAGCTGCACATACTTTATTCACCTCAAAAAAACCCCAATCACATTTATCTTGAGAGTGATTTTTGTCTTTTGAAGATCATTGTCTATGTAGATATCCCATTGTGCACTGTCTAGAAATGGTTAGGACAAGTCTCTTTCATGTTTAGAGTTAGAAATTTGTAAAAGAATTCTGTCTTCAGTAAACTTTAACACCATTAGGCAATTAAAGTCTGTAATATCTGACCTCAGTGTCTCAAAAGCAACAGAAACATGCAGGAGGCCAGTTCTGTGATTAGCAAAGGACACAGAGGGAGAAATGTCTCTTGGACGTTTTCTTAGAGAGAAATGTGATTCAGAATTCCCATCGTCTACCTCTTCATTGTTTTAGAAATTTTAATCCTATGAATGGCAATAGTTCATATCTTAATCCTATTCTTTAATCAGAATTAGAGAACATATACATTTTCTATGAAAATAGAACTATTATTAATTCTTACTGCATTGGCACTCTAAGACTGAAGGAAAGACTGGAAATACAGCTGTCCTAAAAAGTGTGCATGCAGTATAAGCAGGTTTCATGGAAGAAGGAAGAAAACAAAGCAGTTGGAATCATACTCTTTAGAAAGAAATTCAGTAAGTACTAGGATAACAGTAAAATGTAGCAAATTGTGTTCTGAAAACTAAAATCAATGGGACATTTACTAAAACTGAAGAAGCTGGAAATTTAAGTCTGATAAATGAAGTGCTTCATCAGACTTGCATACAAATACAAAGTGAAAAAGATTCACACAACTGGAAAAGAGATCAAAGTATGAAAGGAATTATATATCACACTTATCTACTACAGAGCAAACCCTTGAAGACATAGGAATTTGCCTTTTTGTGCAGAGATTACGTTAAGCATTGAGTAAACCTGAAATACTCGACAGCAACTCTGAAAAGTAATTACTTCAAAAACAGACCTATTAAATTCAACTCAAATTAAAAAAAAAAAAGCTTTCTTTGCAATAGGTCAAATACCTTTCTTTCTGCCTTCAGTATATTTCAAGTTAGTCTTGAATTTTCTATAATTTTCTGGTTTTATCAGAGGATTTTTTAAGAATCATAACTATGTAATCCATAACTGTAAGACTTCATCGATGTCTTGTTATGATCCAAATACAAGTCTTGTCTAGTCTGGAATTCCTGCTGACACTAAAATAACACGGGCAGCAACATTTTTTTTTGCACAAAATGAGTACCATCAGGATCTGACTTACAAAGGACCAAAGATCCCAACTGCTGTGCACTCTATTCTAAATCAGTATTGAATAATTTAAATATCTTACTGACAGCATTCACAAGGATACTTCTCACAGTGGGTCACAAATAGTCAGTACTGTAACTGCAGGCAAAAGATCTTTTTCAATTAGATTAGTTTACATTTGGAGGTACAGGGCTTCACGTCCTTTCCTATATTTTTATTTTCTTTAGTTATAGTTCTGTATGATCATTAAGTGTGAGAAATCCCTTTTCACTTCTGTTAAAACTCTTAGAACCAATGAGTTCTATGTTATAATAATTCCACAGACAAATTGTGTTTAGAGAAGGCTTTGTATTTTATAACTTTGTGTCTATTTCATTCTCTATTTCTTATCACATCCTTTTTTATTTTTCTTCTGTCTTGAGACTGGGAGAAATTCTGGACCTACCAAAGCATTTTTAATAAGACAGTGTTGGTACATGGCTGGACTTTTTGACTTCCTTCCTCTCTTTTCATAGAAATTTAGGAAGATAAGACAGTTGAAGAATTTAATTTTTATAATTTGCAGGTTCAGCAAGGAATAAAAAAATTGCTGTTTTAGTTTAAATCATTCAAGTAAGGGAGGTCTAGAATTATATATATATATATATATGTATATATCTCTTTGGCAAAAGCATATTATTTTTCAATAATTATTATTATCAAGTTAATAAATGATTTTATGAATGATTAAATCTTTCATGATGCAATATATTTTTTATACATTGCTATGTATTAAAAAGATTTTTAGAAGTGTCATCTATTTATTTCAATGGCTACTAAAAAAATAATTAATAAAGATGTTTCTTCACTGTCAGCTTCCTTACAGTGATTTCACATTCAGTCAATATTGATAAAAATACATGATAATAATAATGTTATAACTAATTAAATAATAATATTTTAAAATATTTTTTTCTTCAAAGACTTACCATTATGGATGATTATTCCTATTTAACCCCATTTTTCATTGCAAGGCAGAATTAGATATTGAACAACAGCAAATGGTGCCAGGTTAGAGCTTTCACATGTGGTTGACTTAGACTGGAGCACCATCCACAGTCATGCATTTTGGCCTTCTTAATGTTTATCAGTATTATGCAGCTGTTGCTTTTCCCAGAGAAAGTGCCAGCAAAACATAATGAGGTTATAGTGAACTCCAAAAAAGCAAAAACTTTCAAAGCAAAATCACAGAGCACTACTGCTAAAACCTCAGTCAGTCTTATTGCTTATTTACATAATATTACTCTAAAATCTTTGTCTTAGGATTTTACTTTGAAACTTGTCCTCTCTGGTGAGGCTTCAAAATACTGTCTCTATTTCTCTCCAGAACTCATATCGCACTGATAAGTCTTAAGAAAGCCAAACTATGGGGCTGCACATGCTTTTTGCACCCCTGGGCATAGCAATAAAGGCAGCCTTAACTGGCAAGTGTTAAACCAGTCTAGGTGTGTTTCCTTCTTTCTTAGAAAAATATTTGGCCTCTGAGTTACTACTTCTGCACTGAATGCATTGTTTAGCAGGTCTCTATTTAACAACAATGAACCAGTTTTACTGAGGTTAGATCCTAACTTTTGAAAGAAATTACGTCTCAACAGCTAGTGTATACTGTTTAAATGAGGAGCATGTGAGCTTGTTTATCTTTGTCTTCACTTTTCTGTAACGTTTGCAAATGATTTCATTGTGCATCTTTCACCTCAGGCACTGGTCCTTCGAACATTTATGCACCTCATTGCTAGGAGCCAGAGAAATCTGAAATCAGCAACAATTTGTCCCCAGAAGAATTTATATCTACATCTTATCTGAAGCAACGGCAAATTCAGTACTCCATGTTGCATAGTCATATCTGATTTGTTTGAGATTAAAATTAATTTTTTTATTCCAGGAAGCTCCAACTGGATCATGAAAAGGACTCCAGAAAAGTATAGTGGTTTTTTATCTAATATTTTAAATTGAGTGTGTGTGTGTGTATTCCTGTACACAGGGTTTTTGAACTGGTGAAGTGGATGGCTGGAATATGGCTGGATAGCTTTAATCTTACTCTGAATCTAGTTGTAACTGTATTGTGTTTATACCAGTATAAACAGAAATTTGTTGTTATCCTCCTTACAGTTCAGTGTAAGGACTTGAGATATTTAATCAGTGAAGACTGTGGTAAATACTGTTCCCTCTTCTCAGATGTTTTTGATGGAATTTTTTCTCAGAAAGAGCAGAGAGCATTTATCATGTGCGATGTTGGAAATCAGTGAATTAGCTGCACTCTTCATGCAATTAAGTCTCCATCAGGAAGCAGTTTTACTTTTTGAGTTTTTCTGTCATCATGTGTTTAATTTGCCTTTCACAATCTTTTAAATACATCCCTTTGCACAGCAAGACAACTTCCTGTAGCTGCAATGTTACTGGTTACCTTCATATTTTTTCCACTTAAGCGTTAGTACCGTAGTTTGGTGTTTCATTCGTTTTTGTTTGGTTGGGGTTTTTTTTTGTTTTGGTTTTGTTTTCTTTTGTTTTGTTTTGACTGGTTGTTTTGTTCTTGGTTTTATTGTGTGAGTTTGGGGGGTCTTTTGTTTGTTTGGGGTTTTTGGCTATAAAATTTGTTTAATATCTTTTTCTGTAGAGGAGGGATTGCAGAAATGTCATCTGCAAAATTGGGAAAATTTCTCAGACATATTACTCGAGTATCATTATCCAGTGTTTGCTTGCTTGTTTGTATATCTGTGCTGTAAGCTCTAGTTTTAGTTTTTATCCTCGTTTGCATTGATGTTCAACCACTTTTTCATGAAATACAGCTCAGTTCTCAGTCTCTTCCATCTTTGCTGGGTTCCAGCAGAAAAATAATTTTGCTACCATTTCATCTCCACCACCATGATTCATTGTGGATAAGAATTGAAATATTACAGTTCTTCTTTGTACTTCCAAATAAGAAACCCTTTGCTGTTCAATAGCTGTGACTTTTTCCAAATTTCTTAGATTAATTAATGTTCCCATAGCACCAAGGTCGTCAGTAAAAGATAATTACTTGGTTTGTTAAATTGATATCTCTTGGAAATGTGGCTTGTTTTAAAAAAAATAAAAGAAAAAAATTACATTGGTATTTGACAGGTACAATTCCTTGTTATACTTCTTTTCATGTACTGTTAGTGACACAGGCATTAAAATAAAGTTCCCATGAATGAGAAATAAGACAAAAATCTGATTTTATTTCAATTCAACACACTTTAAAACTATATTTCAAGAATAATACAGTTCAGTAAAGCACAAAAAGACAAAGAATTCCTAATTTGCATTTGTAATGTATCATTTTATCAGACTGACTTTTTTGGGTTTTCTTCACAGGAAAGGTCTTATGATTTCACAGCTATTTAACAACTATTAACAGAAAACAGCTATTGGAGACCTGAACTAAATAAATTAAAAACTGACGCCTTAATTTAGTTCTTATAGGACAGGGTGAAATTTCTTTTCCCATGGAAGATAATAGTTTTGTTATCATATTTGCATTTTCAGATTTGAGGTTTTCCAGTATTTATTATTCAGTGACAGAAATAACCTGGTGTTATGATTTGATTTCTCCTTCCAAGTTCATGGTGGTAATTTCTTTTTTTCAGTTCTCTTACCTGTTATCCATGTTAGTTTTGTCATATTTAGTCTCCTGGAACCTAAAGCCTCATATTCATTTAGTTGTGATCTGTACCTGTTAAGTATTGAATATCAATCCATTTGCATTGCTTATTAGCTCAACTTCTTTTGTTTTATTTATGTTGCTAACTAACCTTTTATTCCTTGTTTTTATTTTGCTTGAAAGGTCTAACTGAGCCTGGCAGCTGGAAATTCTCACTTCAAACTTGGCCTCCCAAGATGTAGCTTTCTTTGCTCTTTACCTCTTTTTACCATTTCTCCTACAACTTTCCCCTGTTCCAAAAATATGGTAGGAGTAGAAATTAATCCTTATGGACCTGAATCCCCTCAGAAAAACTTTAATCATCACAGAACCCATGATTTTGGTATCATTTGCACCCTGGGCTATGAGAGATAAGTGTCTTCTCCCAGCATCTTATCTGTCGTTAATAATAAAATTCTTAGCTTCTTAGTGATGTCTCATTAGGTTTCCCCTTCACATTGTGAAGTTTCTTTTGTAGAACTGGATGTATTTATCCTTCAGTTGAAACCGAAAAAATCTGTGATCCCTTGGTCTAAAGATATTTACCTAATTGCTTCCACCATCTGCATTTAAAAACTCTTCTTTCTTTAAAAACCTTTGGTGTAGAAAGACAGGAAAACTCAGCTGAGATTTTTTTCTAACTGGGCCAAATTTTGTCAGCTGATAAGTGGAGCCTGGATCCCTTATTTTCCATTAGTTGAATTTAAAAGGTAAAATTATTAGGGGAGTCTCATTCCCCTTACAATAAAATTCTGGTTTTCATGGCTTATAATTTTTTTATTCAAACTGGAACGTGGACTTGAATTTTCCACACCAGGTGTCTGCCTCAGGCTAATCTTCCTCACTATTATGAACACTGGCAACAAATCCAGATAAAAGAGTTGGGCACCTTCCTATGGAGTGAAGTCTGGCCTATTTTGATTAGAAATATTTCCCCAGGGCAAAGGGACTGGATCTTTGGTGTTCCTTTGTTGAAAACTGGAGATCAAAATCTTGAGAAATTTGGAAAAGGACATGAAATTCCTAAGTCTCCTTCTCTGTGGCCACCAAATGAGCATTATATCAACAGGAAAAGTATGGGGGATAATGGTGATTTTCCTACTGTATTCAACTTAAAAATTGCAGAAAGTTGCTGCTGAGGACATTAAGTTTCCCAGCTTCTTAGTGGTCACCCTGGCTTCAGCAAGGTGCTGCATGCCAGATTTTGTGATAATGCTGGTACTTTACATTGTAACACTCCTGTGCTTAATGTACATAGTTGTAAAAGATAATGCACTCTATTCTAAATTTTTGGAGAGAATGCTACTTGCTATTATGTAGATAATTGGTTCAATAATTTTATATTCAGAAAAGGACACAGGAAGAAGAGGTCACAAGTTGGCATTGCAGTAAAAAAAAAAAAAGTGTGCTTGTTAAGTGAGAATCTGCAGTCCAGTTTGTTGTTTGATGCAATGATCCCTTGAGTAAAGTAATCTCTTGGTATATAATTCATGATTTGTGTTAAAGAGAACTGAACTGAATTTGTCTCAAATGTTTCTAATTTCCTGGGATTTTTTTTTCTATTTGATTTGCACCCTGAAGAACAGCATTAACCATAGGTTTTATTTTGGTTTTTACTACTCCTGTTACTCTTATTTTTTTAAATTCAGTTCCGTTTTCTTTACAAGCTGGAGAAGTAAATCCTTTTAGCTATGACTAATTGGATCCGGGTTTAGACTGCAAGTTTTAGGCATGAGTGAACAGTGTTTTACATATGTCTACTACTTGCAGGGTTACTGACCTGAAGGCACTCTTAAATTTGCACAGGTCACTGAAGTCACTAATTTGTAGGGTGAAGTCTTGCCTGTGAAAGCTAGTGAAATAAATAGATCCTGCCTGTTACAAAAGTAGGATTTGACTCGTTATTCCCTGCAGCATTCCTTGCAATCTCACACAAATAGTGAAAATGCAAATTTATCTACACTTGCATAAAAAGTTCTTTACCAGTCAGAAGTACTCAATTTTTCCAGAAGGCCTGGGTGTGTGCTGTATATGGCATCAGATCAGCATATTTTTTTGTGGTATCTCTGTACATCACTGTGAGGGGACAGTCTGCATCCTGGTAAAGAGGAGGGAAAGTAGCATTTTTTGATAGAGGAAAACTAGTATTTTTAGATAGGTTGTGCATTTCATAGGGTTTCAGATGCAATTCATCTGTTCATCCAGAACTCATCCAGGTTGAATTCAACTACTTTCTTTGGTAGTGCATTCCAAGATCTTTGGAGGAAAATTCAGAAAATCTTGTATTAGAGGGTTTCTGTCTGACTTAACCTGTGATTGACTTCCATGTGAAAATGAATTACAGATATGATAGGTGTGACTCATGGAGCTGATATTGGTCTAGGAAAATTTGAGATGTTTTAACCTATTTGAGATGTTTTGCTTTCCCTGCTTAGTGACCAGTGGCATTTGGGGCAACAACTACTTAATCCAGATTTCAAGAATTATAACAAGAGTAGTGTTTATTACTACACTGATTTTCTTGAAATCTATAGGCCACCCTGAACTGGCATTTTAGATCACATAAATCTGACAAAAATGTGAAATATATTAAACTCCACACAAAATTTTAAAAACATGTTTTAAAAATATTATTAGGTGTTACTCCATTGGAAGGTGTTTCAGCATTAACTTTGTATATACTGGCTTTGGTTGATCTTGGCTAAACTTTTTTATAAGTTTTGACAGCCTAATTTCCTTTTTTCTTGTCATTTACTAAGATTTTTGTTTTATTTTGCTAAATTTAAACTTTTTACTGTTCCCTAAAAATTTGCATAGTTACAAATGAGCTACAGACCTGTTCTGTGCATGGAGTGGGAATTTCTTGTTGGACTCTAAAGAAAGGATACACTTTAATGAGACTTCAGAAACTGTTTGCTGTTTGTAAAATGGAGTTGCTAAATTGCAGTCTCGTCAGGAATGCAATGTCACTTCTACATCTAAGGCATTTCATAAATTTTAAAACACAGCATTACATGTAGGTAAACATTTCTTAGCTATGTAATTTAACAGACTACTGTTGGAAAAGTAGGTGAGGTTTTCTGAATGGTTATTAATAATCTCTAGTTTCATAGGTCAGTAGTTCACTAATTGCTTGTCTGAAAAAAATCGCAAATAAGTACAGAGAAGGGAAGAAACTTAAACTCTGGGCAACATCTGATATGATTAAAGAAATCCAAGAAATATGGAGGTGAAGTGACATCAAGGAGTCATTCTCCCTTAGAACATGGAAATCAACAATTTTTTTTTTTTATAGTCCTTAGTATGCATACTTTTTAAATTCCTTCCGTGATGCTGGTTTCAACCCCTTCAAATGTAACTTGTTCCATTGTATGGCTGTTATTGCAGAATTATTTATTCCTGAAGTTTACATTTTCCTTGCTTGGAAGGAAAGTAAGTATTTCTGGTCCCAGATTCACTATATGTGAATAAAACTCATTATTTACTACTTTAATACTATATTCTGCCTCCACTTCTTTCTTTTATGGACCCCATTTTCTTCAATCATTCTTCATAACTCTTAGAATATTTTTGGACTTTTTTTGTCTATGTCTGGAGTTCTCTTCTGCATCCTGATGTGTTGAATACTAAGTTCCCCAATATTTGATGTGATACTTTCAGTGTTCTGTAACAGAATACAGTGAGATTCAAACTTTACAGGTGGCTACATGTATCATTAATGTTAATAGAATTAATATCTGCCCCTTTTTAACCCAACATCTCATCTTTCTGAAACATCTTTGCCCAATAAATTTTTCATCCTGTCCTTTTGCATCTGATTTCTCCTTTCCGTGTTTAGTCCTCTATGCATTTCTGTATTCAGATCAAACTTTTTGGCTTTTCCATTTCTTCAAGATCACCTTAAGTTCCAGTTCTTCCTTTTGAAATTAAATCTCTCACAAGTGGTTGTCATTCAAGAACTTCCTATATTCAGTTGCGTTATTGGTTAAAATACTGAATAATATCAGGTCAGTCTTCTGAAGGGCATTATATAATATATCCTATCCATTCTCCAGCGAGCTATTAACAAGTTTTCTGGGCAAGATTTTACAGCAGCTTTACTCAGATCATATCTTCCCAGCTGGTTTATGAGTGTCATGTGAATCTGACATCTATTACTTTCTCAGATCTTGTTATCCTGTCAAAGAAATTGAATTACATTGACATGAGTTATTCTTGACAAATTCATGTTGGTTGCATTTTGTCTTTAAGTGAATACAAATTGATTGTTTAATAATTTGCTTCAGTTATCTTTCCATCAAAGAAAAGCTGACTCTTCTGTAGTTCCCTGTGTCCCTTTTAACCTCCTATGCTTGTTCTCTGACTTTCTAGAACTTATTCACCTTCCATGGAACTTTCTCAGTTCTCCTGCGCCTCTAATGAAAGGCACCAAATTGCTTTGACTAACTCCGTAAGCATTTTGGAGTGATGCTTGTCAAGCCCTAATCACTCAAATATATTCAACTTATTTAATGACTCAAATATAATATTCAACTTATTTAATTGATTGTTACATTCTCACGCTGATGTTCCTATATCCTCATTAATAATAATTGAGTTAATCATCTGGACACTGTTAGGCTTTTTGTGAAGACTGAACAAGAGAAAGCTTTAAACATTTCATGCTTCCTTTAACAGTTCATTAGTTGCTCAGTTTTCTCATTATATTTGTTTCTATTTTTCATGTTTAACTAATGTTTTTCTAGAAGTTATTTCCATGTCTTTTATAATTTTAATACATATTCTATGTTATACTTTCTCTTTTTGTGTGTGTGTGTATACCTTAGCTATACATTAGTTTTTAGTTTTAGTAAAGTTTTTCATAATATTTTTATTTTAGTAAGATTTTCCTTGGTTTTGATTCTCATATGATTTGTATTTCATTATCTCATTACTAAAACATCCTAATGTTGCCATTTAAGTAATTCCTTATATTTTCTTCTGAAGCACGAAAGATTTTCATTACACCTTTCATACTGTCTCTTTCACACAAGCAAATGCCTTATAAAGTCACTGTTAAGAGACTCTCATAGGAATCTGTTGTTGCAGTGATACTAGCCCAACTCTTCTTGTTGGCACCCACAGAACAAACAGAAGATGCTGCTTTTGCTACAGATCAAGCCTGTCTGTCCCTGTGCTGAGAACATCAGCTCTGTGGAAGGGGGCTAGCCCTTCTTGAAAAAATATGGCAGGTGAAGATGCAAAGTTTTTCCTGGTCTTGAAGAAATTATAAAAAATTCTAATTGCACTTGGAAAAAAAAAAAGGGCTGTGTAAACTGTTGGATAAATGGATAAAATAAAATGGTCTAAAGAAAAATACTGTTAATTATAAACACTGTTTTCCCTGTTTCAGTGACATCAAGGTCTTTCCCACATGCTTTCCCTTTGAATCCTTACCTGTTGAGTTACTAACTAGTGAATGTCCCTTTTTAGAAAGTGTCTAAAAGCATAATTTTATCTTCATTGAGGAAGTTCCGGAACCACCCATACAGTAAACATTAAAGAGGGAGCAACTTTGGAATTAGATAGTTGATTGAGAATTACCTGTTTACTGCTTTATATGTCTCAAGCTTTTGTGATCCTTAGAATTTCCAGGTTTGTGTTCCACTTACATTGCTTAGGCATCTTTGATTTATCCTGAGACTAATGAATTTGGTGTACAAATGGCTTAACTGACTGTGCACTATTCCAGTCTTTATAGTGAAAAGGTATTATTGAGGCTCTGTAGAGTCTGAAGAAACTGTAGATATGTATAAAAATAATAAGCAACCTATCCAAAGATACCTCCTTCAAAGGTAATCAGAAAATAAGGATCTCCTACTTTTAATAAGTGAATTCTGTTGTATTCATTTTTATGTCCTGTAAAAGACCACTGGTTAGGTTGGAGGTACTGCAGATATACATCTTTGGAAGTATAAGAATTTTTCAGTCTTTTTTCCTACCTCTCTCTGACAATTTCAGGCATTAAATTATCACAGTCCATATATTAACTGGGGGAGACTAACATGTCAACATTTCTCCAAACCTTACAGTTTGCTTGTAGCACAAACATAAATACTAGCAGATTGTCTCGATTTGTTGCTTATTATTTGCATTCCTGTCATCAGACTGACAGGATCAGTGGGACTATTTTAATTAAAATATTATGGTGGGTTTTTTCCCACAAAAGAGCAGCATTTGTCTTTGTTCAAAGCATAACTTTGAACCATTAAAAGATAAAAAACAAACCATTCAAAAGCCTTATATGAATAGTCTCCCTGGCTCTCCAAGTATCCATCCATTTCCCTTTGCTTCCTTTCACACTGAACAACCCAGCTAAAATCTGAAAAAAAATATGTTTTTACACACTGCTTTCCAAACAGCTGCTAGTCCCAGTTTTCCTCAGTTGCCCTTCTAATGCTCACTGGGCCATTAGCACACCTTTCTCCAGGCTGATTGTCAGCACAGCCCATTTGGCTCTTTTTCAGCAGAACCACAAGTATTTGGTAAATGAAAGAACCCAACTACAACGAAGCAGACACAAAAGGAAAAACAGGGAACTGCAGGACACAAAAATTTTCTTTGCTTTTTAAGTAGCATTAATTTGGCAAATGTCAAACTAACAGGATTACTTTTGGACACCATGAACAAAATATATGCATTATATATATATGTGGACTTGACTAAGCACATCAATAAAAGCCAGTTAGATAGTCTGCCTTTTTGGGGGTTTTTGGGGTGTTTGTTTGTTTTTTTTCCCCTTGGTTCAAAATGTTTCCATGTTCCTTTCACACAGAACATCCTGCGACTGGCACTGATGAGGCACTTGGTTGTTCAGAGTTTGGAAAGGAATTTGGCACCAACGTCCTGGCTAACATCTTGGCCTGGTAACCTCGTTCTGTGTCCATAACTTGGTCTTTCTTTGATCAGAGTAATTTTGTCTGTAAGTTGTGTTTATAAGTTGTGCTCTGTACATGCTCAGCACAGGCATAGAAATGCAAATGTATTCTGAACAGCATAGTTGGTCCAGGGACTTGACTGGTAACAGTGCAAGGGGTGCCATGCAGTCAGTGTGCTGGGAATCACAGGCCACTCGAAGTGCTGTTGAAGAGACGCTTTCTTCATATAAAAGTAGGAGCCAATTGGTCTGAATCTGCTTACAAACAGAGAGGGGCTTGTGGAAGACATGGTGATCAGAGGCTGCCTTGGGCGTATTGACCACAAAATGACAGAGTTTTGTCTTCTTTTGGACAAAGGTCAACAAAACCTCTACCTTTGACTTCTGGAGGCCTGACTTTGGCCTATTCAAGACTTTGGCCTATTGGTTCAGAAAGTCCCTGTGACATAGTCCTTAATAACAAAGGGAAGGCTGGACACACTTTAAGAAGGAAATCTTAAAGGTACAGGAGCGGGCCACCTTTATGTGCCAAAAGATGATCTGCTGGGGAAGAAGACTGGACTGGCTGAGCAGGGAGCTTTTGCTGGGACTCTGGTAAAAAAGAAGGGTCCAGGAAAATCTGTCCTTTATTGGATGCAGGGGAGAACATTGTAATGAAGGACGAGGAAAAGGCTGAGGTACTTAATGCCTTCTTTGCTTCAGTCTTCACACCAAAAAAATTATTATTCTCAGTGCAACCAGCCCCCTCAGCTTGTAGACTGGGACAGAGAGGAAACCAGTCCTGCCTAACCAACCTGATCTCCTTCTGTGATGGGGTGACCCCCTTAGTGGATGAGGGAAGGGCTGTGGATGTAGTCTACTCAAACTTCAATAAAGTCTTTGATACTGCCTCCCACAGCATTCTGCTGAAAAGCTGGCAGTCCATGGCTTGGACCACTGTTGGTGGGTTAAAAACTGCCTGGATGACTGGGCTCAGAGAGTGGTGGTGAGTGGTGCTGCACCCAGCTGGAGGTGATCACTGGTGGTATTCCCCAGGGATTAGTATCAGAACCAGTCCTGTTTAAAATCTTTATCAATGACCTGAATAAGGGGATTGAGTGCACCCTCAGTTTGCAGATGACACCAAACTGGGCAGGATAGTTGATCTTCTTGAGGGTAGGAAGGCTGTGCAGAGGCATGTGAACAGGCTGAATAACTGGATCAAGGCCAGTGGTCCAAGTTTCAACAAGGCCAAGTGCCGGTTCCTGCACTTGGGTCACAACAACCCCATGCAATGCTACAGGCTGGGGGAAGAGTGATTGAAAAGCTGCCTGGTGGAAAAGGATCTGGGAGTGCTGGTCGAGAGCTCACTGAACATAAGCCAGCAGTGTGCCCTGGTGGCCAAGAAGGCCTATGGCATCCTGGCTTGTGTCAAAAATAGTGTGGCCAGCAGGACTAGAGCAGTGATTCTCCTTCTGTACTCAGCACTGATGTGGCTGCACCTCTAATCCTGTGTTCAGTTCTGGACTCCTTACTACAAGAAAGACGTTGAGGTGCTGGAGTGTGTCTAGAGAAGGGCAACAGGGTTGGGGAAGGGTCTGGAGAGTATGTCACATGAGGAGAGGCTGAGGAGCTGGGGTTGTTTAGTCTGGGGAAAAGAAGGCTGTGAGGGGGAGACCTTACTGTGCTCTACAGCTACCTGAAAGGAGTTTGTAGCCAGGTGGGAGTTGGCCTCTTCTCCCAGGCAATCCACAACAGAACGAGAGGAAATGGCCTCAAGCTGTGATAGGGGAGGTTCAGTTTAGACACTGGGAAGAATTTCTTCACTGAAGGTCTTGTCAGGCATTGGAGAGGGCTACCCAATGAAGCGGTGAAGTCATCATCCCTTAAAGTGTTCAAGAAATGACTGGACATGACGCTTGTGCTGAGGTTTAGTTGACAAAGTGTGTTCAGTTAAAGATTGGACTAGATGATCTTGGAGGTCTTTTGCAACCTTACTGATTCTATGATTCTATGAAGAGTACTTTTTAGAAAAAAAACCCACATCCAAATGTGTCACTGTAGGATCAGAACTCAGGCTACAGATGATTCTGTTCCTGTCCACAAACAAGATGGTTTCTGAAAATATTACTGAATAAGTGTGATATTTATAGTAGCATAAACAAGAAAAAAAACCATTAAAATATGTTGGTTTAGTGCTTATTTTACAGTTCATAAAATACTGACAGAGGTTTTCTCCTGTTTATCTGTTTCAGTTATGTTAAGGGTAAATTTTCTTAAAATCTCAGTTTAACAGTCCTGTAATTAGATGGAGGTTTTCATCTCTTAAGAAATTTTAGATACTCTTCCATGGGCAACAAATGGCAGTGGATGAATATCAGCCCTACTAAGACTTTCCAGTTTGATTATACTTTTACATGATCACAGTACTAGGTATTCAGTCATGCTTTTTGGTAAAATAATTGTTTATTGTGGGTGGGAAATACTGCAAATATTTAGTATTTTAAATATTAAAATACTTTTTTTAAAAGAGTTCTGCAACAGATTAACTGCTGTTTTATATCCAGGCTTTCCCACTGCAGTTTTGTATATTTAAATAAAACATACTAATATTAAACCTATACTTTCAAACTTCAGCAAATTAATATAGATATGTTTTCTCATTCTTTCTTAAAGGCTGAATTCCCCATTTCTCTACCATGACCGTTACACATAGCACCCTCCACCTCTGCCCTCCATCACTGACAAGGAATAGCACTTTTTTTTCCTCTCAGGAAAGATTCTGGGGATCACCACAGCCAAGTAGTACTTCAGCCCCTCACTCAACTGTTGACTGACCTGCTGTTAAAGCACAGAAATACATCCCAGATGAGGTACTGCAACCCACAGTTCCTGTTTGCAAGAGTTACCCAGTCATAGGCTCAATCCTGAAGACTGCTGTTCCTCTGTGTTGACTAACCCTCAGCATTTCCTTTCCCTTTTCCAGGGGTAACTGGCAGCTAGACTGTCTCCCTGCAAAGCTCCCCTTTGCAGTGTCAAGAGCAGGTAAGTTTTCTATCCAGTAATCAATCTCCAGCTTCCGTATGCATCTTGGTTTCTCAGCAGGGTGCCTAAAACCCTTGTTTCCTTTCCACTGTTCCTCCCCACCTCCTCCCATTCTTTGGCCTTAACAAAGCCAAATGTTTCGACATGAAGCAGGTGTGTTACACATGTGCTGTTGAACATCTGGCTAATCCTCTGTGGGGGCCAGAGAAGTGTGCAAATCCTAGAATGGGCAACACTCCAGGACAGAATATGAATTGCTAGCTCTGAAAGCAAACTGTTTCTGGTCTCAATTGAAATCCAGGCTTACAGCTCTCTCATTCTTCATTGGCCCATGAATTGAGGTTTTGAACTGCCTAAGTTTAAAGGCAGAGTATGCATAATATAATTTATTTTATATATGTTCTAGAAAAATATTCATTTATACATATGTTTTCACACCTTGAAACAATTATGGCCTCAAGAGTGGTGGGTTATAAAGAAAATTACTAAGAGGAAAAAATGTCATTTTGGGTCTCAAATACTGGTATGCATTCATGATTTCCTTTGAAATTGCAGCATGTGTACATTTGAATGGGTAGCCTACTATTTCCTTCTATCTAATGTGTGATTTTGATCACACATATACATGAAACACCAGTAATTGCTGCTTCCCTTCATCATGTATTGTGCTACTTTCAAAAATCATATTTTACAGACTTCTATATGAATCATATCTTTACATTTTCATCCTACTAGTTCCTTGAAGATTTATTCCAGATCAGATATAAAAACAGAAGAATGTGTTTTATGAATCTAATAATGTTGCAGCTCACGTCAGTGAAAGGTTCATCTGCAGAACTGATCTCAAATGTCAGCATGATAGAAATCAAATGGAGTTAATGCTGTGGCATTTAAAATATTTTTGGTCCAACTCTCCCATCAGTAAGTGGTGAGATTTTTATATCATCAAACTGTAACTTTTGCTCTGATTTGATATTTAATCAAGAACCTCTAATCTCAAAGTAACCTCCATTTAAAAAGTATTCTTCTGACTTATATGAATCATTTTGTAGATGTGGCCAGAAACTTAAACAGACAGTTGTGTTCCAAACAGAACTTTGATTTCACTCCAATCCTTTTCTCAAGTTCTTTATGCATAAAGTGCATAAAATGCAATGAACAGTGTTTTTACACTTTTAGTCAACTTTTGCTGTAAAAGCCTTAGTGGGATTCTGCCTCAGAGTTAAGAATATCTCATTAATATTCTCCTTTGCTGGGACACAAAGCTAAGACTTAGTAAATAATGTTGAATGCTCAGAGGGACATATATAATAAACAAAGAGTATTTTTCATTTCTACAAAATGCTGAGTACTTGAAAAACCTATTACATTTTTACATCAATACAGGTTTCTTCAAAATTAGTAATGATAGCATTAAAAATTGATCATATTGAATATGTATAGATATGTTCTTTAATATTTGGTTGATTTTACTTTACCAGAGGCACAGTAACAAAAAATATTACGAGCAGATTTTTTTAACGTAAAAGTATAATCTTAGAAATCTTAATTTTTAAATAGAATTTTTAATGGAGTTACTGAAAACAATAGACTACAATATCTGTAAGTTATTACCTTTTGTTTTATGAAGTTTTGGTAGCTGGAATAGACTGGAGAAAACTTTTTCCAACTTAATGTAACAAATCCACCGAGAATCTGCAAAGAGTTAGCAGATTTATGTGATCTGTTTCTGTGCCTCTTTCATACAGGCAAATGTTAGCAAGAATGGCAAAGATTACATTGTGAACTAGAAGAATTATTTCTGCAACAAAGTGTGATGATAGCCTAATGTCTACACAAGCCTTGCCATGGGAAAATTTTTGTATCTTAAAACCAGTGGCCCAAATTCATCCTTGAGTTAGTAAATTTGATGTGATGAAAGTATTAACAGCAGAATGTCTGTCATTTGGGCAAAATGGATCCCCATTCTGGAGTATGTATTGAATACTTCAGTAGATGTTCAATTTTTTACCAGATTCTGTTCTCTACTCTTGGAGTGGGAACTTTTACTATTGCACTACTTGTCTCATTTCTGATGTCCACCAGCACCCGGCAGCCCTTACCTCTCACCTATGCACCAGCGTATAACTAAATCTCTGCTTCTGATGGGCACAGATGTTCTTTTACTCAACTTTGCTACATTCCCCCCTGCTCCTGACTTTCCCAGCTTCTTCTTACCATCACCACTGTTCTTCAGTGCCTTTCTTAAATTGTGGGGCTGAGCAAGAAACCACCTAGCAGCCTGGTAACCGGTGGCACAAACAATTGTAGGTTTGCTATCTAGGGAGATCATTTAGAGATACATCTCCAACTGCTGAATTCTCTGTAGTAAAAGAAAAACCATTTTGAAAAGGTGAATTTGGGGGCAAATATGGCACAGCTGCAGTACTACAAAACTCTTTTCATGTGGTGTAGTGATATAGTGTTAGAGCACCATCAAAAGCACACTACATTATTTGTTAACACAATAACCTGCAGAGTGATAGATAGAATGTAAAAGATTTACTGTAGAAAAAATATATAGACATTTCAGCAGGAACAAGCAGGAGAGTGCTTGAGAATGACTGTTTCAATTGCTTGGATTTTCTTTGATCCATTTGCAGGATTTTGGAGACCCCTTAAAGATGTCTTTCATTCCCTTGAGAAGAATGTATGGCATTATTACCAGGACCAGTATGTTTTATCAGTTTTAAGGCCATAAATACAAAAGCTGAAAAAAAGCCCAAGCTACCAGTCATAAATAGAAAACCAGATGTCTGGAGGAGAAGTATACTCTTAAACTTAAAAGGATTTTAATGCCTTTTAAAGTGAAAAAAAAAGAATTTTGCAAATATTAAGTCAGGTTTCCTTGTGATGTATGACAGCTGACTAATTGTTAATTCAGACTCTCTCATTTCTTTCACACTGAAGGTGTTTCTTTATTTATAGCTATGATTAAAAATGCAATAATCAGTTTTTACTAAGCAAACTATGAGGAGTTTGTTTCATGATGAAATCTTCAGTGAAAAACTGTAGAACTTAAATTTATACATAAACATGTGCATACATATATAATAAAAACAAAGAAAACCTTTAAAGAAAAAGAAATTTGTTTAAAAATCCTTTAAATGGTCCTTTACGGAAAGCTGTTCCTGCTGAGCTTAAAAAAAATTCTTTTCCTTTGCTAAAATAAATATATGCTAAAATAAAGCTTTATTTACTTTGTCATGAAGTAGAACAACTACAAGGAAATATAACTCATGTAAAAACAAAATATATTACTTGTAGAATGATGCTAATTCTAACCTATTTTTAAAAAATAGAATCTTTGTACAAAAACTATTTGGTCTTACTATACTGTTATTACAATTTTTGCATTTCAGTGTTCAAGGCAGTCAGTGCACCTTGTAGCACTGTGCTCTGTACCAATCAATTCTGCTCTTCACAGGTACTGGTAAAACCAAACCAAAATACCCTAACTTTGAAACCTCTGGAAATATGGTTCTTTTATATTAATGAGCTGTTACGTGCTTTCAAAGAAATGGAAAACTGATGCCTGGATAGATTTGTAAGATTGCTTACTACCTTTTCACTTGCTAAACAGAATTTTTTTTTTATCCCCCATTCTTTAATATCATTAAGTGGCATCTGCTAAGATCTCACACCTTTTGATCTCAGAAGAAAAGCAGCATAAGAAAGATAACAGGAGACATTAAGGTACATTTAGGTATGTGAAATTTGCATATATTATACAATCAACCAGATTAAAAGAATATTATTGGGGTCAGTAAGTCAGATGCTTGAAATTTAAGAGGTGACAGATTCACAGCCACGCAAACTATCCAGATTTCTAGACCTCCGGCAAGATACTATGAATAAAGAAAATATATCTATGCATTATGGATATTCATCTCACAGTTTTGGAAGCTCCAGGATGTTCAAAGGACAAAGTCAGAAGTGTTGGTGGTATTGTTGCTACTGTATCAACATGTCAGCAGCATTCTTACCCTTGAATGACTGTGGCAAGGATTTGGCAGCAGAGGGGGTGGGGGGGCCACAAGGACAGCTGCTGGGAGAAGCTGCCAGAAGCTTCCCCCATGTTCGGCAGAGCCAACATCATATGGCTCCAAGATGGACCTGCTGCTGAACAAGGCCAAACCCAACAGAGTAAATTTATATTAGGAAGAAATTCTTTACTCAGAGGGCGGTGAGGCACTGGAACATGTTGCCCAAAGAAGTTATGGATGCCACATCCCTGGTTCAAGACCAGGTTGGATGGGGCTCTGAGCAAACTGATCAAGTGGAAAGTGTCTTGGCCTATGGCCAGGGGGCTGGAACTAGATGATCTGTAAGGTCCCTTCCAAACAAACCATTCTATGATCCTATAATCCTTTAAACCAATGAATCTTGAGGTATAGCCTCCTGGTATACTTTAAAGTTAATGCTTACTCTAATTTTTTATGTTTTGCACAGAAGTGGTGGCTCAGGTCCCAGCCTCCCTAATGGTTTTAAACACTTCTGCTTTATCTGATCTAGTTCATAGTTCCAGATAACACACAGAAAAGATACAATTGAAAAGAAACACCGATAACCAGTGTGGTCCCTGGATCAAGTGAGGCCAAACAATCACATGAGAGATGGCTTGTGATTCTTATCTGCTCTCACCAGCCAAGAAACTGTCTTGCCACCTAGGAAAGTTAGCACAAGAGCAGTGGCTCTGGGAGCTGTGTTGAGACTGCTTACTACTCAAGCAATGCAGGTTGAAAGTCTTTTTTGGCAGAAACCATGCATTTAAAATTTCCTTCTCCTGGAGGCTAAACACAGGATTAATTTGGGGGAAAGCTATAATTTGATTAAAGAAGATAATTCAGAAATTGCTCAGATTGTTTAAAACACAAATTCATTACACATGTATGTGTTTGATGGAAAGGGTTTAGTTGTCTGGAAACAGATGTAGACTACAAAAACAAGATGTGGTTTTAACTATATTATGAATAAAAGACAACATTGTGAAGGCTGATAATGAAGGAAAGGTAGAAGAATGAAGCCATGGAGGAAAGGGCACAGAGAAAGAAATTAAGCATAAGAATGGGTTGAATACCTAGATTAGAGGTATAGTGTCAGGAAGCCTGTCCTTATCAGTTTTTTTCCTCTTATATCTCTGTCAAAATGCAAGTGAACGACATGTTTTATTTTACTTGCTCTATTACATGTTATAGCTGAAACAGCGGAGAGATTCCTGATTTCAGGCCAACCTTGACGTTTCCTTGTTAGCTTTAATCTAGGAAGACCTACCCTTCTCAGTGAGGATCTGTAAACAGGAATGAATAAAACATTCACCAAAAGCTATCCTTGCCAACAGAATTTTGGTATGCCTGCCTTGTGGAGTTGAATTCATAACCCTAGCTAGGTGTTTGCAGTCCCCGAGCAACAGATAGAATGGTAAGGTGCTAAGGAATTGAATGGGCTGGCATTGAATGGGATCAAACTTTGAAACCAGTGAGTGGTGAATATTAAAGTGTTTCTGCAATCCACTTCTCTCCTGAGTTTTATGGTCTTCACTGTGCCTGTGAAGCTGAAATTCACAGTCTAAGTTTTTCACATAATTTATGATGCCAAGCCATCCCACTGGGTAAATAATAGACTCTAAAATATAACGATAGTAGTAGTGTCCAATGGTTGTAAACTTATCAGTTTATAATGGTGTTTTGGTTTGAACATTCACCTGTGAAATGTACCTTGCAGAGGGAAATCAAACACTCACTTATAAGAAAAATACCCTAGCTATGAGACAAAAGCAAGACTTGTTAACAGTCCTTGTATCAGAGCACAGAATCTATGACTACTGTGTCAAACATCTCTTCTACGGGCTCTTAAGAGTACGCTTCTTGTAAACACTGGGAAAAAATTCCAGAAGCTTTATCTTCTTTTTGCGTAGTGTCTAGCATGACTAAGAATGGTTGAGCATGTCCTCATATCTCATTGTATCAAGTTTGATGTTTAGGTTATGTTACTGGGCACTAGAAATGCTGGTTTGGAACTCCTACTTTTGTCCCTCCTCATAGTTTTCAATCATCTATGTACCTTTAAGATTATCTAGACAGTTTGAAGGGAATTTTCTCCAAATGCTTTTGCTTTTAATTTGTATTAATATATCCTTCAGGTGAAAAGGCCTTGTCAAGATTCAGAGGAATTACTTACTCCCCCTCCAGAAATAAATCCATTTGAGTTGATATTCTTCAGGTCTTTATTTATCAAGAAGGTAATGCTTTCAAATGTCCCTTGTCCTATCACTATCTGCCCATATAAAAAGTCTCTCTGCTTCTTTCTTCCTCTAAGAAGATGCAGAGTTGCTAAGTGTGAACTCAATCCCACCGTCTATGTCATTGATGAAGATATTTAAGAGCACTGTTCCCAACACAGAGCTCTGAAGGACACCACTCTTCACTGGCCTCCACCTAGACACAGAGCCACTGACCAGAACTCTCTGGCTGTGTCCATCCAGCCAATTCCTTATCTACTAAACAGTCCACCCTTTAAATACATATTTCTCCAATTTAAATATAAGGATGTTGTGTGGGACAGTGTTGAAGTCCTTACAGAAGTCTAGGTATTGACTAACATTGGTCAGTCGTCTTCAGGTCATGGCTTCACTTATACCTCTAATATATTGTAATCGCTTAACATTAACACATTTAACTTCCTTTTCCAGCCTTTTTGAAGACTAGAGAAAGTTAAATATAAGGGCATCTAGCTCTGAAGAGCTTAAGAATATCTGGTAATACCTATTTTAGGACTGAGTATTAAGAAGGTACTCCTCGTATGTGTGTACCCTGGAAAATTACATCAACATATAAGAAAGATATTAAGTTATTAGAGAGGGTCCAAAAGAGGGCAACAAAAATGCTGAAGGGACTTGAGGGAAAGCTGTGTGAGGAGTGGTTGATGTCACTTGGTCTGTTCAGCCTGCAGAAGAGGACACTGAGGGGACACCTCATTGCAGTGACAACTTCCTTGTGAAAGGAAGAGGAGAGGCAGACGCTGATCTCTTCTCTGGGGTGACCAGTGACAGGACCTGAGGGAATGGCCTGAAGTTGTATCAGGGGAGGTTTAGTTTGGATATCAGAAAAAGGTCCTTCACACGGAGGGTGGTTGGTTGCTGGAACAGGCTTCCCAGGGACGTAGTCACAGCACCAAGTTTGACAGAGTTCAAGAAGCATTTGGACAATATTCTTGGGCACATGGTGTGACTCTCGGGGATGGTCCTGAGCAGGCCTAAGAGTTGGACTTGATGATCCTTGTGGGTCCCTTCCAACTCAGCATGTTCTGTGATCCTGGGATTTGGTGATTCAGTGACTCTGTGAATATATAGCTTAATAATTTGTTTCCTGTCTCTCAGATATAAGCATAACTGCTTGACCTTCCAGAAAAGCACAAGACATTATTTCAAAGCAACCTTAACCAAGTAAATTGGGAAAAGCTGTGCCGTAACAGTGTATTTTAACGTAATGGTACACCTTTGGTCTCTACAGGGTATCTGCGACACCAGTTCAACATAGCATTTAAATGTATGCAAATGACAGGCATGATTCACTGCTCAGAGGCATCTCTGAAAGGCTTTCCAGAGAACTTTTAGATCAGGGCAGTCTAACAGACCCTGCTGTTTTTCCAATTAAGCCTTGAAGATAGCACTGAAAATAATCTCCTGAAGGAAATTTCAAGAATCTTCAGTATAATTAGAATTTTTTCTGTATCTATTTAATTCCCTCCCATTTTTGGATTTTCTTCTTTGGTTATTATTATATATTCACATTATTTATCAACCTGACCACAGGAAAGTTCTGCCCACACAAAGGTTGGGGTTTTTTTGTTCCTAAATGTTGTTAAAGCTATTTATAGTCTTTTTATCTATTTATGGAAGAATCCATTTGTACTTTAGGGGTAGCATTGCCTTCTGAAGAATCCTTAATCCACCTGAGTGTAATAGAACCTCACAGAATTGCCTCAGCTGCTGGGTGATTCATTGCAGAATGTTTTGGTACTCTCATGCTTCTCTTGCTAAGATAGATAAGTGAAACCAAATGAGAATGGCACCTGCTGTACTAGCAAACTATGGTGAACTCGAGATGTGTGTGGGGCAGCAAGGGAATAGATGTTCAAACTGGTAAGCTGTGGCAAAGTTGCTCATCATGCAGCTATGATTAATTTGATGGGAGAGCAAGAACTAGATATTTTTTGCATCATGAAGAGGAAAACAGTTAACCAGTTGCAGTACTGGACAGAAAACACCATGTGGTGGGCTGCATTAGTGAACTATTTTCCTCCAGACATGCATAGTTTTTTTCAATAGTTTACAATGAACTCATTATTCTGTTTTAAATATTCTTCAGACCTGTTTTGCATATGACAATCTATCATTCCCACACATAACTAAGTAATGAAAAATACTAATTAAAAAAAAATCTTATTTTTTTAAAGCAGAGCATAGCTACATCAGCTGTGGATACTGGTTTGATTTCAAATCCACAAACCACAATAAAGGATGCTTTCCTTACATCAAATGTGATGATTAATATGTGGTAGACTTGGGCTCCAGATTTTTACAGCTCTGTTAATTGATCATGAGCCAGAGCCTGGGGCTGTATAATTAAGTTAGCTGAGAAATTAATGCAGGAAATGGCTTCTAGATTTGATTGGTTTAAAAATCTATGAATACACTTATTTAATACTTTTGAATTAAACTTGGTGCCAAAAAAATTATGTTAACTACGTCTGCAATTTCATAACTTTAGGGCAGTATTCTTTTTCTGCCTTTGAAATCAGTGGTGTTTGCACAAAATAGAGTCATCTCAGACAATCCAGTAAAAGGTCTCTCTGGCACTAGTTAGAGGTGCTGGATTTTCTGTGTCTCTGTTCTGACACATACTGACACAGACATCAAACTAACTGGGATCTAGGGATGGAATAACCTTACTTACAGATCAACAGTGGGTCACTGTGCCTGTGCAGAAGCCCTCTGAGGTAAATCAAGCCTCATGTGGATGCCACATTATAGGACAACAGGGAGAGTGATTCTGTTCTTCTATTTATCTGAATCTTAAGTATTGTGCCCATAGTATGAGAAAGCAGGTATGCTCTTTCTGCCTTGTTTTCAGAGATTGAATGACACCTCCAAACAAGATTGGAAATGCTATAAAAAAAATCCTTGAAAAGAGGGTAAGAAGTGAGCAAATGCTCTTTAGGTCTGAGTTCATGCAGTGCCTTCCCATGTCAGGAATTAATGTGGTCAGAAACTATACTGAAGTCATTACAATTAAAGTCAGTGCAGTCAATCAAGGTTATACTGGAGATGAGTAATCAAGTTTAGCCTTAGTGCCTAGGTAAAGATACCAAGTGTTCTGAGAGAAGTTTTGTTTTCCTTTAAATCTGTAATTAATGTGCAGTACTTTAAATCACATGCTATATCCATCTTATTCTATCTTGGGTTGAATTTATAATTTGATGCCACATAAAGTGACTGTTACTCAGCAAGCTGTAGGTCTTGGTAGGATTATTTTAGGGCTGCTTTTCCTCACAGAAGTGAGGGAAAGTGAGAAGTGGCATTATAAAGTCAAGGGAGAAGAAAAAATGTGATGAACAAAATAAAGTTAAATAACAAATGGCTCTCTTAGGACTTTGTTGCACTTTAATTGTATTTAGACTTGTCAAAGGAAAGAACCTTAATCAAGGGACCTTTAATGATTCTATGTGTGGGGTATTTTTAAATATTTTCTTTGGAAAAAGGCAAGGTAAAATAAAAAGCCCAGTATCAAAAGTGTATCAGGCATCAGTAATAAATAAACTAAGAACATAACTGAGGTGAAAGGTTATGGCTGTATAATTAAAGTTATTATCCTAAGGTGATGTTCTAACATTACTAGTACTGCCAAGAGGCAAGTCTCTTCAAATTTTTAAAAACAAGCTGCTGCGAATGGAGAAAAAGTCTTTGTTTACTGCTTTGTTTACTTTATTTGGGAGCTACAGAAATGCTAGAAGAGAACTGAGTTGTCTTACTTTCCTCAAAGTTTTTGTTAACTGTGTGGTGGAGCAAACTAAGACCTCAATATGCATATACCTGCATATCATCCTAAAGCAGCAGCAGATGATCAAGTTAGTAAAAGGAAATAGAATTGCTCTGGGAATTTAACAGTTTTGATGTTACCACTGAATATGAACTAAAAGTTTCTACATTCTAATATTCCTAACTGGCATTTTAAGAGTGGAGGATGGTAAAAGAAATTTAATTAACTTTTAATCAGGATAAACTGTTCTGAAAAGAGGCCTTTTTTAATATTATTCTACAGCCTCATTTCTGACAACATAAGTTATCAATTCAAATCTTAATAATTTTAGAGGTTCAATCAACACAATCAATATTTCTTTCAAGAAAACATTCTCAATTTTGAACTCCTATATATGCATATTTAAAATAAATATGACTTATTCCAGATACACTATTTCTGTAGGCAACAGATTTAAAGAAAATAGAAAACATTCAGCCAACATTTCAGACACGACAGGTAAAGTTATAAAGATGAATAATACTTAGGGAGGAGGTAGGAAGTTTATAGAATAAAGCGTTAGAAGAAAGTTTACAGAACAAAGCATTATTTTACTACCTTCTCATTTATTTTAGTCCCTTGCAAGTTCTTCTTTTGACTGATACGCTCATTACTTCCTTTCTGGAAGGAAGCTGAGGTTTTCTGTTTTTGCCATCAGAAGTGTTGGTAATAATGAGCCACACAAGTATAAGGATAAAAGCTTGTTTTCTTCCATTGGTGTTGACTGAAAAATTGTAACTGGGACACACAACACTTCCTGTGTGATGTGTTGTCATTTACACCTTTATGAAAAGCACAACCAGTGCCTTTATGTTTAAATAACATTTACCATGTACTTTGCTCTGTTGCAAATTCTGTGAAATGTGCTATTTGTGGGAATCTGTGTCAGCACTTATCCAAAGGTGTATGGTTTTAAGAAAATAAGCACTGTGAACACACTAGGACTAATGTACAAAGCATCCTATTCTGTGGCTTTTATTCAGCCATAACTTCTGTCTGGCCTTATATGAAAATTTCAGTGTTAGCTCCAAAAAATTCTATTTTTCATTATGTGACTGTGCCAGTAACGTCAACACTGGGGGCTTTTGGTCAGCTTTTATTGTGTCCTACACAATTGCACATAATGTTGTCTACAGAATCATTTTGGGACTGCCTTTTTACACAGTGGGAGATAAAGTTATATGTAAAATTCTAATGAGCGAATAAAGGTGAAATCTGAACTGTGATAGTGATGCTTATCGAGAGCATCATCCAATCAGATTTTCCTGAACATTTTACTTGTATGAAACTTGTTTCTGGGCAGAAATTGACAGAATAGATACTTCTGTGGGAAATGCAGGCCAGATCTAACACTCTGCTGTGTCTGATTTCACAGGCATCCAGTGCACACACAGGAAATATCATGTGCAAATCCAACACTCTACACAGCACTGGGTTATGTATTTCTGTGCAAAAAGTCCTGAGCAGAATATTTTCAGGACTTCTTGGTAGAACTAGGGCAGCATCCTAATGTTATCTGAATTCTGTATGTTTTCTGTGTCCTTTTCAGGAGTACAGGTCTGTAGTAAGTTTTGCATCTTACTGAGTAAAATATTCAAAAAATACAATGATGGGGTGTATATCCACACAAATCTATAAATTTTCAAAGGTTGCAGGACAAAAATTCTGTGAAACTGAATTCCAAGGTTTCAGTATAGAGCAATAAAATGTAGGCTGCTGAGGCTTTTTGCCTTTTTCACTAAACTACATTCGTGGGAGGACAGAGGAGTAGTTCTAAACCTCTGAAGTTACAGCTAATGACATTTCCGAACCCTTGGAGGAATTACTTCAGGTCCAAAAGGAGTTGCTGTAAAATTGCTTTGTGTCATGCAAGGAAATCTCTGTAGGCAGGTGAAAGGCAATGCAACAGGCAGTTTCCAGCTCCTCATATGTACCTAACACGCAGTGCAGAATGCAGACCTGTTGTTTGTTGAACCTGATAGTTCTGAAGGGGGATGAGGAATGATGAGAGTGAAACTAAAGTTCCTCACCTATTAAAGGCAGAAGTGAAATTTTTCTAGGGAGAGTTATGTGTGCTCCTTCTCCTCCTTAGACATGTCTGAATTTTAAGCCACTCTCAGTGGTCTACTCACTGCCAGTCACATTAGTGAGGATGACTGTCATGAAGGAAGTATAGCGCTTTAGGGCTGGCAGAGTAGGTGGAAACAAGGTAATGCTTGAATTGAATAAAGGTAAGTAATAAAGTTTTAACAATTATTTTGAATAAACCTTTAATTTCAATGCTCAACAAACAAACAAACAAACAAATCCTAAGACATTCCTGTGGGCAAGGTGAAAACTTGCCCTTCTTCTGTCTATCCTAATACATTATCATAACAACAACTCTGATGAGTCCTCTGCTACAACCTATGTACTCTGGAGAGTTATCAGAAGTATTAATAACATAGATATCAAGGACTCATCCCACTGCCTCTAGTCCTAGTCGCTGTTCCTTTCAAGAGTATTAGTGGCAGCACCACTTAAAAGCACAAAGCCTTGGTGACAAAGCTCCTGTTCAATTTGATGCATGAGAATTGTACTTTCTGCATTACTGCAGACAATGGAATCATTAAGTCACTATCAATCACCAGCTCGTAGCACAGCTCTCTCTCTAACAAGAAGTTATGGGGCAAAAGTTATAAATAGCAGAAATAAGTCAACCCCCTTGACCAGATATCATTGCAAAAGAAGGGCTGTGAACTGTATTAGGGCTTCTACCCAGACATTTCAGAGTACACCAGTGAGCACATGGAAATGCAGCTAGGGATGTTATATTTTATTAAAAGGCCTTGTGGGATGGATCTAGAACTAGGTTCCTCCTTCTTTTTTCCCAAGTGATTATTCTAGTTGTTTTGAGTATCTCTGGGCAGTTTGAGGCAGCTTTTTCTGTTATAACAAGATAGATAAAGTTATTCTGACTTTTTTAAGTATCGGGAAACCTGATTTTCTCTGTTTCACTTCCTAGGCATGGAGAGCATCACAGAGAGTGTGTGTGGGTAGGTACTAAGAACTAAATTTACAGGGAAGCAAATAAGTTTACATTGTTGTGAATCCCAAGAGTATTAAACCTAGATAAGCCTTGACACATATGGGTTTTAATAATCAGGAGTGTTTTATTTCTACATTTGTAGTTTAGGTCCACAAGAGCTGTTAAATAGGTGGTTCATATAATAATCTTCTCACTTTACTGATTCTCTTCCATGGGAAGTAAATGAAAGTTATTTTAATTGCCTTTCTTAGGGGGAATGAGGTCACAAACAAGCTGCAATCTCCTTTATAGTTCTCTTTGTTGCCTGGCATGAAGAGCTAGTATAAGCTTTTACAAGTAGGCATTTCTGGCATAAAAGTGGGGTGGTCAAGGTCTGTGATTCTTCCTTCCAAGGTCTGTGATGACTTCCACTGACAGCTTTATCAAAATTAAATTGCCCACTCTTCTATTCTGTAGTAGAAATCCTGAGAGAAGATAGCAGTGAAATAGCTCACTGTTTTCAGCTGAAATGTATTCCATACCTTATGCAGAGGGATTTGCTTTAGCAAAGGGGTGTAATTTATACCTTCCTGCGACAGCCTTTGTGACTTTGACCTGGAAAGTAGAAAAGAACCCAGGCATACCGAAGACTGCTATAAATAGCTTTAAATACAGAGGCTTATCTTAAGCTTAACAATAAGTTGTCTTTACAGTGCTAACAAACTAGACCACACAGCTTTGTTTTGATTTTTACCTGAAGTATAGACCTGTGTGGTCTAGATGGATGATATCAATTGCATTTGAAAGTCTGATAAAATGGAATGCAGATGATTTATCTAGCTAATACCAACCTCTCAATAAAAGCCACAGTCATTAGCAAACCTAGGCATATATATATATAATTCTTATTATTCTGAATGCATTGTAAATACCTTTTCTAAATGCATGCATCTTCCTTAGTTTCAGGAGCTTTTTCCCAGTGCTTGAGAGCAGTGGATTACAGTGATTTTTCTGCAATTTATTGTGAGACATTGTAACTGAAGCGTGCTTTGCAGATAGTGATGCATTAATCAGTGTTGCATACTCACACACACTTCCACATGCTGCTTTTGTCAGTGGATGAAAAACTTACTGGCTGAGAAAGTATTATATTAAAATAAATGAGAACTATTGTTTAAATCTCTGGTGCCTTGAAAAAACTGCCTTCAAAAGTCTAAAACCACCCCATAATTTCAGGTAATCAAGCGCTGCCTCTTCTGTTGTAGGCTACTGTAAGTGAATAATTTAACACTTGAGATGCTACAGTGTATGACTCCTTTAAAATTGCTGTTCCCTAGATACTGTATTTTACAAACATTATATTTTATGTGAAGAATAGGCAATACATGTAAATCCATATGACTGAGTATGGTTTCCATGTGCTGCAGAAAACTATTGAAACTAGTTGGAAAGGAAAGTTTAAGCATGAGTGTAGTGAGGGAATCCACAGGGACATTATTATGTTAACGTTTAGTGAGAAACATTCTCTTTAAGTCCCCTGGTTGGCAACATGCACATGGACGTATTCATAGGTATTTCTGAATAATAGACACAGTGAAGGGTTTTCCAGCATTTTCCAAAGGAATAAAAAGTTCTGATGAAGCAAAAAATTACTATAGAGAAAAAAAATATAATTTTTATATTTCTCTATTGTGCTTATTTCTCCTAAATGCTATTTTGTGACAAATTATGCTCTCTAAATATGTAATTTTGGTGTTAAAAGGTGGAATTACTCTATCTGACACTTCTGAACTTTCATTCCATGCTTGTGATTGATGTATTTTGGCTCATATAGGAGGGGGAAGGACAAGGGAAAGGAATTGTTGCAATTTTGTAAGAATTAGAAAATAATTTTGTTCTGAGGTGTGTTGGACAATCATTTTGGGAGGCAAGAAGAGTGAATTTCAGGAATGAAACTTTGAAAAGGCTTGTGTTATTTATTGTAGAGGGAATTTATTGTGTATGGGAGTAATTTGCAGCTGACACTGCAGCTGGTGCATCAGGCTGAAATTCCAGGTGTGTGAAGAACAGTAATATCATCATTTCAGAAAATTAAATTTTGGAAGAAAAGTTGTTACAAATGCAAGTTGTCCTTGCATTTAGTCATGGGAATATGAGCCTTAGTGTAGTCACAAGTTAAATGTGTAAAAGTACTGTTGCAAGAAGATGTAAAAGCTCATTATTGTTATATATGAACACTTAGTATATGTATCACTTGAATCTGCTAAAACCAGGTCACAGGATGTGATTCAAGGCAGTGGTAGGAATCTAAATAGTTCCTATTCCTCAACTGCATGTGTTTCACAAGTCTTGTAGAGGACAGCCACATCTTGCTATTTTAGAGAGCCAGCAAGCATTATTTTGCTTATGTTGCAATTAGATTGTTGATATTTCCAGCAGAACAAGGGTCAAAATTTGTGCAATATTTTGTGTGGTAAAATTAGGAAGATGACTAAACACTTTTATACTTTTCAATTTCTGGACTGACCCAGAGGTCACTGAGACTTTTCTAACTGATGACATCGTCTCATTCTGCTTACAGCAGTTTCCTCTCCTCCCCTGATTTCCTCTTCTGAAATTAAACTGCTTCTTTTAGGGCCTCTCCAATGCCAAAGGGAACTATTGGGAAGGGAAGGACTGTTTGCCTTGTCTCTGGTCTACTGTAGCACAGATCAGGGTTTCTCCAGCTAACTGTATAATTTTCATCTAGAGATTTATGCTTAGGCTGAGCTCAAGACCAGACAAGCCGTGTTTGTGATTTGTAAAACCACAGGCAGTTGGAGAAGATCCATTAGAAAACAAAGGACTCCTTATATTATCTGAGCATGTCTACACAGGCAACCACAACAACTTGCACCAGTTTTTCACATTCAGACTTCAGGGTCTCCAAGGGAAACCATGTGAGATGCAGGCTGTCAGAGTTCAAGAATGGTATTCCCCAAGTTAATTCTCTCACTAAAAAAGAAAAATCAGAAGCCACTCTCCTCTCCTCACCCCCTCCATTGAAAATGAAATAAGGCAGAGATTACTGGTTTAGATAAGAATAATTTACTGGAAACAGCAATGAGATAAGAAAATGAACAGTAGCAGCAACAATACTAACAGCAGTGTACAAAAGAGAGAGTGATTTACATGTGAAACTGCTCACCAAGCCCAGGACTTGGTGATATAATGGCTGACAGACCTTCTGCCTGCTACTCTTTTCCCTGAGTTCAAAATATATCCACCTTCTTCTCTGAAGTGAGAATGCCCTCACAGCTCTGGGCTCCTCCCCGTCATGGCTACTGCGAAAAAGTTAACTCTGTCCAGGACAAGGCACTTTGTGTATTTTGTGCCCATGGTTGCTTTCTAAAACTGATGCAGACATCTCTCTTTGGCTTGTGGATGCATTATGGCAATGCCTTTTAACCACATCACCACAGACGGAGGGCTTTACAAGGACAATGGCAGTTGTACAAGCAAGCAAATCATATAAGAGGGTATAAAATAGAAGTCCTCTCCTAAGTAAGAGGACTCTCAGGAGAGGTTTTTTTTCCAGTTGAATTCCTATAATATTTTAAGCAAGAGGGATAACTTTTTTTCTAGTATTCAACAATATCACATTGTTAATTCTGGAGATGTACTGGTTTTTTACAATGTAGTTCTTACAGCTCTTACTGTAGGCTGTCTATACAAGGCTCTGCAAAACCAAATAGAAATACATAGACTTTTGTTTCAAATGATATAACATGTTACATTCCTTCCTTTTATCTTCTTCCCCAAAGTGTCAAACCCAAAGAGACAGTGAAGTCAAAGATATGTAAAAAAAAGCACCCAGTGACAATAAAATGGCAGCCAACATATAGTTTTCTTCTAAATACTCTTCTTGTGTGATTAGTATATGAGTGATCCTCCAGTGCCAAAACTTCCTGGTTACTACAGACTCAATCTCTTACATGAACATGGGTTATTCCTTCAGCCTGAGTGCTGGATTTTACTGTATTGTTAGTAGTGATCAATACAAGTGATCAACAGGACTCAATCAGCAGAGGTGATGAGGTAACATTCTTTCCTTCCAGATAGCAGGAGGTATTAAACACCTTAAACTGTCTTCTATACTGTTTTAACATCGGAATAGGAATGAGTATCATCCACTGCTATTAGCCCAGATGAGAAATATAAAGGGAGACAGGAGGAGTTTTAAGACAAAAATATTTGCATGTATTGATAAGATTAAGACCTGTTTTTGCAAGAGGGAAAGCTAAAAGAAACTCCTTTCTCTACCAGCACTTCCCAAACTCTGCTGCATGAGGAGCAGCTACACTGAAGTGACTTTGACACAATATAAGATTGTTCATTGTTAAGAGTATCCCATTATGTAGGCCCTGATGATTTTTAAAATCTGAGGTTTTCATACAATTATCACAGAGTGAGAACAAAAGGAGCCCAATCACTGATTTTACTCAGTTATTAGGGAGACTTTGAGATAGCTCATTAATGCAGGGTGGACGAACAAAAGATTGCTTTTAAAGAAAGGCTTAAAATGATAGTCAAATTTTATTAGTACACCTGAATCCTTCTTTAGGCTATCATGAATCATCTGTACAATGCAGTTTTTAGGTTTCAAAACTGTAAGTAAAAATTGCATTTTTTATACATTAGCCTAACAGATGTTATTTAAAAAAAAATATTTTAAGCTATGAAAGAACAAACAAAAATCTTCTGATTTAATTGAGTCTAAGGCATATGTAGACGATTTGGCTGTGACTGTATAAAAACACAACAATATGTAGTAATATATAATAAAAATTTCTTGAGAAGGTAAAATTATTATTACATACACATTTGTATATCTTATTGTATATAATGGAAAGGAAAAACAGGCATTTTAAACTTTTCAAATCTTCATTAAAATAATGAAATGCATTAAGTAAAATTGTATTATTTGAGTTCTAATGCAAATAAAATTATTTCTTTTTATTACAGAGAAATTTGCTTATAACACAATAGTGTGTGTGCACTTGAAATATATGCATTGCAAATAAATATATAATATATGTGCAGATATATTCATATCTATAAATACAAAACAACTTGTAAATAGTAATAATATGCCACTTCTAGCATTATTAAAATGAAAAATCTATTTTTTTTTTTGTGTAGAAAACATTCGTTACTGAAAGGCACACAATTTAAAATACTTTCATAGATGCTGCTAAGAGACTGTAATCTTGCCCTTGATCCTTGGGCACCCTAATACCTAATAAAATCCAAATAGAAATACTACTGCCTACTAAAGTACAAATTCAAAGAAATAAAAAAGGAAACAAGTTCCATCTACTTTAGAAGTATCGAGCATGCTATCAACCTATCTAAAGCTCATGGAAGTCAATGACAGTTAATTGTCATTTAATTAACTTTGATGAGTTGTTAATCAAACACCTCACTTACACTGGATTGGTGGACTCTTTTATTTTTCAACTTAGATTCATATACATTAACATCTCCTGAGTCCTCCTGTAAATTTTCTGTTCTATTAAAACAACTATGATTGATCTGGTTTGCAGGGAAGTAATGGAAAATTAAAATTAGAATTTAAGATTTGTTTGGGAATTCTATGAACATATTTGTGAGGCCATGAATGTAGTACTAAGTAAGTAAACATGAAATAAATCAAAGTATTATTAAATTTTATAGAAGAGAGTGGGCTGCTGAATAGCAATAGAACAAAACATTGTGAAAAGCAAAGTAGAATAACATCAGTCTATTAAAGCTAATATCCTTTCAAAACCAGATTGTTATTTTCAGAGCTGAGTAGGAAGATTTTCCTGATGAGATTGAAATAAAGCTGACTGTGGACATATGTTTATTTCAGTGACATTTTCTTTTGGGAAAAAGAAATAAAATGAGATATGTTGATTTTGTTTTGTTTTGATTGGTTTGTTTGTTTGTGGTTTATTTAGTCTTTTTAAAATGTGTATCCAAATCCACTTTGGGATGTATCTTCTGTGTATATCTGATGATTCATATTGCATCAAAATGAAAGCAAAGTTAGAAATAACTATGTCCCATGAAATGGAATTCTACTTGTAGCCTAAATCTATCAATTTCCATGTAAGCTAGAACTTTATCTTCAGCCAAACTCTGACATAGGAAGCATTCTCAGACACACTAACTTCTCTCTGGACCTTTTAAAATAGAAAAAAGTGTTTTGATAGTATATTGGAGCTTAGGTGTGAAGTGGTAAAGCATTTAGCAAGTGGCCTATCTGAGTGGCTTTCCTGGCTGTGTCTGTTTCAGAGTAAGTGAGCCTTGTTAATGCTGCCTTTACACTGGAAAACCACATTATCCTTTTCCTGTGGTGCAATAACTTTTTATATAAATAGCAGTGGATACTATGGAAAACCTAGAGGTTATTGCTTGAAATATAATTCCTGTCTGGTCATTAGTAATTATTTCATGAGGTACTGAAGAACATGTTCTTTGAGCACAATAAATAAAAATAAAATAAAAAACAACCAACATTGCCCAGCAACTGCAATAGACCATATCTTTAATTCTGGGATATTTGATTGTCACTATATTGATGCCAAAGGTCTGCATCATCAAGTACACTTCCCATTTAATTCATATAGCAACATATATATCAATGTATAAGAAATTACTAGCAATTTTTCAAGATTCTGATTCCTAACTTTGATTGCCCAGATTTGTTGCTGTTATCAAAATGTTTCCATTTCCATTACAAAAGCTCACTAAAACTTTTTTTTTTTTTAACAGGAATATTTTTACATGAATACACTGTATATATGAAAGAAAATGTTTTTCTGTGTTGGCCTCCATGCATATGATCTATTTGAAACATCTGTTTTTAAGTAATTAGTGAATGTTAAAATTCATTATGTTAAATTATTTCTATAAATCAGTATTACTAATAAGGGGATGATCTTGGCAAAACAATAAAGAAGAAATTTTAACTTCTATGACTTTGTGTTTTTTGGTGTGGTTTTTTTTGTCTGTTTTTTGTTTGTTTGTTTGTTTGTTTTTCTTGTTTAATCTCTTTGTGAAGTTACAAGTGGTGAGTTCACTCAATTTATTGAGCAAAGGTCATTGCAATCAACAGGTATCTTTCCATTGACTTAGATGCACTTTGAATCTGCCCTATTCTATTCCCTTGCGATGCAGCCAAATCATTTATATGAAAGCCAAATGAAGCCATGAGATACAAAATGCTGACATTGTAGTATCTTTGCATGCTTCATGTGTGTGGTGCTGCAATACACTATAATTGAGATTATATGCTGTGGTGGGTTGACTCTGGCCAGATGCCAGCTACCCACTAAAGCCACACTCTCACTCTCCTGCAGCTGAACACAGGAGAAAAAAAAAAACAGTGAAGGATTCATGAGCTGAGATAACAGCTGGGAGATGTCAGTTACTTATTATCTTCAGACAAAACAGGCTTGAAGTGGAGATATTACTTAAATTTATTACTAATAGGGTAAGAGCCGAAGAGTGAGAAATAAGTCTTAAAAACACCTTCTCTCACCCCTCCTTCCTTCCCTGTTCTCCCTCCTCCACCCCAGCAGCAAAGGGGGACGGGGAATGGGGGTTATGATCAGTTGTTGTTTCTTCTGCTTCTCAGGGAGAGGAGTCCTTCCCCTGCCCCTCCCACAGGAGACAGGTCTTCACGGACCTCTCCAGCACGAGTCCATCCCACAGGCAGCAGTTCTTCCCAAACTGCTGTCCCTTGGGTCACTTCTCCATGGGGTGCAGTCCTTCATGAATGAACTGTACCGACGTGGGTCCCTTATAGGGGCCACAAGTCCTACCCAAGAAAAACCTGCTCCAGCGTGGGGTCCTCTCTCCATGGGCTGCAGGTCTCTGGCAGGCCCCTCCTGGGCCTCCCACGGGGTCACAGCCTCCTTCATGCATCCACCTGCTCCAGCATGGGCTCCTCCATGGGCTGCAGGTGGGTCTCTGCACCCCGATGGTCCCCCATGGGCTGCAGGAGCACAGCAGTTCCTCCCTGGTCTGCACCACGGGCTGCAGGGCCTCAGCTCTGGCGCCTGGAGCACCTCCTGCCCCTCCTTCTGAACTGACCTTGGTGTCTACCTTGTTGTTCCCATTTCTCACTCCCCTCTTCCCTGGCTGGACTTCTTTCTGTGCTACAACCTTCTGTTCTTAACCATGCTATCACAGAGGCGTTACTGTTGCTCCCAACTGGCTTGGCCTTGGCCAGCAGCAGGAAGTCCCTCCTGGAGCCGGCTGGCATTGGCTCCACTGGACAGGGGAAACTTCTAGCAGCTCTAACAGAAGCCACCCCTATAGCCCCCCTCCCTGCTACCCAAACCCAGCCACAGAAACCCAGTACATATGCCAATATTACTCTTCAGAAAACCTTGAAATGGATTACATTAGCAATATGATACATTTGTACCATACATTTGCATTTGTATGGGCTTTTTGGGGTAAGATTTGGAGGGGCATTTTGCAGGGCTGTGTTCTGTGAGATGAAACCGTCTTCCACCATTGGGACAGAGTCAGAGTGGCTCCAAGATGTATTTGCCACTGGGTGCATCTGGCCAAAGCTGAGCCAGTGAGACACAGGAAGAACCTCTTGGATAATACATTTAAAGTAAGGTAAAATCAACTGCACAGCAGTAGCTGGAAGAGGAAAGAGAATATGTGAGGCAAATAGCTCTGCAGAAACCAACGCCAGTAAATGAGGAGGGAGAGGAGCTACTCCAGGCACAGGAGCAGAAGTTCCCCTGTAGCCCATAGTGCCACCCATGTGAGACAGCCTGTTAAGCCTTAAACCGACAGAGGTCCAGGGTGGAGCAGAGTTCCACCTGCAGCCCATGGAGGACCCCACATCAGAGCAAGAAGGTTTCTGAAAGAGACTGTGACCCTCTGGGAAGCCCATGATGCAGCAGACTCCTGGCAGGATCTTTGTCCCTTTGGAGAGAGGAGTCTACTCTGGAGCAGGTTTGCTGGCAGAACTTGTGATCCCACGGAAGACTCATGCTGGAGCTGTCTGTCCCTGAAGGACTGCACCCTGTGGAAGGGACACACGCTGTAGCAGTTCATAAAGAACTTCAGCTTGGGGGAAGGACTTATATTGCAGAAGTTCATGGAGGATTGTCTCCCATGGGAATAACCTCACACTAGAACAAAGGAAGAATGTGAGGAGCCTCTCCCCTGAGGAGGAAGAAGCAGAAGAGACAAAAGTATGATGAACTGACCAAGACCTCCATTCCCTGTCCCCTGGTTCCACTTGGGCCAAGGAGGTAGAAGAGCTGTCAGTGAATTTGAGCCCAGGAAGAAGGGAGGGATTGAGAGATGATGTTTTATAGGTTTGTTCTTATTTCTTACTACCCTACTCTGTTCTTCATTGGTAATGATTAATTTCATGATTAATTCAGGGAAGTCTGTTTTACCCATGATGATAACTGGTAAGTAATCTCCCTGTCCTTATTTTGACACATGAACTTTTTGCAATTTTTCTCCCCTCTGTCTTGTTGATGGAGGCAAAAGGGATAGAGAGGCTTGGTGGGCACCTGACAGCCATATAACTCACCACAGTAGTATAACAATATTATATCACCTTTATATTGTCAGAATGTTCAATGACTTGGCTGTTCATCACTGTGTGAACAAGTGATATGTAAAATCAGTTGGATATACTATATACTGCTATTTACACTATATACTGTTATATATGTATTTTTCATTTATTTTTTTAATAGTCTCATCTGAGTAATGCAAGAAGTTCAGAGGTTCCAGTCTGCACTTGTGAAAATACTCTTTGAAGTTAAAATTTTGTATTGAAAGCCAAAATGACTGCGTGGATGGTAGGCACTGTAATTATGTGGTTTTTCTTCTGAGGAGAATCTCCTTCTGAGCACTGGGAACTGCACGTGCCACTGAATGGAAGAGGAAATTTAGGATTGATCAATGGCTGAATAATCTTGTCCTTTGAGTAGAAGAGGGAACCACAAAAAACATGGAGTAAAACTGAACCAGCACGGACATGTGATCAAAGACAGCCAGCCTGTGGTTATGGCCAGGATAACTGAGTAAACAAAAATCATCAAATAGTAGAAATGAGATTTTTTGGTTCGTTTGGGGGTTTTGTTTTGTTTTGTGGTTTTTATTTATTTGTATTTGTTAATTTATTTTATTTTATTTTGAGAAGACTTTTACATCCTTTTTGCACTTTTCCCCTATCCTAGCCTTGACTTACTAAAGAGGCCATGAAGGAATATTTTCTAAAAGTGAGATTGGCTACATTTAAAATATAAATAACAAAATTTTTTCAATTCCAGACTACTGTTTTGTCTACATGGTCTTTTAAAACTGCTTGGAAATTTCACTTTTTGCATGCCGTCTGTTAAAGTGTTGCATCTTGTCCATGTTGCCTGTCATTTCATGGCTAGTCGTAGTTATAAGGTTTTACTAGGTTTTACTCTATTGATCACTCAGTTAAAAAAAAGTCAAAATATTTCTTCCTCTGCCAGTGAAACACAGATACAATTTCAGTTCATATAGCAAATATCCATCTTTTCTCCCTAAAACTAGTTTTTAAAAAAGCATGATAACTCCTCACATGACACAGTGGAAGAATTTCATAATGGACAAGTCTGTGACAGTTTTCTGTTTCAGGGTTAAATTTCTCGCTAGTGTAAGTCAAGACAGTTTTATTTAAGTTTCAAGCCACCTAATAATAATAGACTATTCATAAATCACCAGTGTGGTTTTCCCTTCTGACTTTCTAATTAAAAAGCATTTATGTGGTCAGAAGGGATTTGCAAACACACATGGAATAAGTGGCATAAATCACTGAATCACAGGGTATGCTGAGTTGCCACATAAAAGACTGTCACCAGTCCTAAACAAACCTAGTAGGCTTTTGGGAATGAAGAAAGAGTGTATAATTTTTGATGTTATACTAACCGTTTCATATTTCAGTATAAGCATGGCAAGGGTTTAAATTGTTGTTCTTCCAAGAAAGACAATTTTAGGACACCGTATAGTTATGTAATGCATCCTCTGTGGTGTTTGTCTGTCAGTTGTACTGCTGTCTACATCTCTGACTTATAAAACCTATTATGCCAAATAATAATTTTTGTATTGCTTCATAACAAGTATATTTTACTTTACCATCTTTTCTTGGAATCTACAGAACTTCTATTAGCTTAGGTTATTTTCCAACACTATTAGGCACCCTTTCTGTGTGATAATGGATTTGCTGCCTTCAAGTTTTAGAAGTTTAAATCTCTTCTGGAATGTATCAACTTAACAAATGGAAAAGGTGTAATGCACTGAGAGATATGTTACAAATGTTTTTAAGCTTGAACAGAGTTATCTTGAGATCCTCCAAAGTGAAGGACAGCTTCTGCAGGTACTGGGCCTCATGGAGTGGCTTATTTTGATGAAAGGCAGCTTTCTTACTCTGTGGACTGAGATATCCAAGAACCACAGGAAGGGTCAAACTGAGATTGGAAGGTTGAAAAGAGGAAAGAATAAGTTTTTGAGTTTAAAATGCTTATTGACTTGGAAATGCAGTTAAAATAAAAAAATATTGCAAGTTAATTATGATAATTTATAGCTGAACAACTGAGTTCATCGGAGAAGGGTAATGAGAATTTACTGCAGAGGTTTAGTTAGCAGACCTTACTGCTTTTAAATGTCTACACAACTTAATTCCTCGAGGAGCGAGAGTGAGCTTTTTAGTCTACCACTTGTAGTTGCAGCCAGTTTTTTGTTCTGAAAGAACAAAGAAACTGTTGGATATTCCTCTTCCTCGACTGGTGATTGCATTCTAGGAGAGAGAAGTTTATAGGAAGTTCAAAAGGAGATAATGCTTCCATTATTTGAGAAGGACCAATGTAAAATAACCTCATCCCTATGAAAAAAATGAATCGGTACTTCCTGGAAGGAGTAAAGGTTATGGAATCTGTTTTTGTACAAACATGAATATACATGCTTCTGAGAACATGCACATATATGTGTCTATCATAGTAAACAGACATAGCGACAAGTATTTCTGTATTTTACTGGAATTTCTTTGTGAATATGAGAAATAAGAAAATATCCAGAGTAAAGCAACTTCAGCAACATTAATTTTATTTTGCTGGCGCTTCAGTGCAATGTACAGTCTTTTCTTAAATAATCCTGTGTTATGTTTTGTCCCCTTCGCAGGATGTCCCAATTTCAGAACTTTGACTTATTTCCTTTTATCCTTCCCTCCCCTTTGAGGAAAGTCTCAGGCTCTTGAGTTTCTTCAAAGGCTCCAGAAGATTTTATAAGACCTCAATTGAACATACAAATGTTTCTTGCTATGGTAACCAGCCCAAAACTTAATTAAAAAGTCTTGGGTTTCTACTTCAGTGCTGGAAACCTTGGTACGAATTCATCAGTGAGTTTATGGTAGCATCCTGTATATCACAAATCAAGGCATAAAGCTTCAGTATTTGTGTGAATGAATTGTTAATGACATGGCTAGAATAAAGGTAGGGCTCAGCCTGATTTAAAAAAATATAAATTACTGAAACAGAATTAGGGTTTTGGTGGTCTTTTTTATTTAGAATTAAGTTCAGTGAGGGTCCATCCAGGACTTTCTCGTTTTTTTCAAATACCTCTAACCCCCTGTCTTAGGCAGATATGGAGAATGCTCACAGGAAGCAAATGAAGCACATGGGATTGAAATCCTGCCTATTCTCTGGTTCCCATAATTTCATTTTTAACACAGCTTTCTGTGGCTGATGGCTTCTCAAAATGTAAGGGGTAAAACATGAGCAACCTTTCTGCTTCTAGTAAAACAATATTCTGCTAGCTGCTTTTTTTCCTTTTACAAGCTTAAATGGCTTTATATTAAATGAGAAGTGTAATGACACAGTAACATAATTGAGGCAGTGTGTATAAAAAGGGGAAATTGCAAACATTTTTATTATCTTTTAAAATAATAGCATTTCAAAGAGAGGAATTAAAATATATACATAGTATTAAAACAGAACTGATGACAGAAGGTCATAAATTGTCATTGCATACTAAATGTTGTAGTCAGTCTAAATAACCTCAAATTCAAATGTGGTGACAAGTTGTAAATCTCCAACTGTGAGACTAATATAGAAAAAGGATTTAGGCATTGAAATAATTGCAAAATGTAGAATGAAATATATATGCAGTTAAATATATTTTGGTTATCTAATTAATTTATTTAGCTATAGTCCACTGAGTAGGACTACATCAAATTTTTCAACCAAACTATTTTTTTACAGAAATTTAATTTTTTTTTTTTTTTTTACATTTTACTAGCTAAATTTCTTTTGTGTTGTCAGCTGTGGAACACATCAGGATTATTATTCTTTCATTCTTATGTTCTAGAAGTTCCTATGTTGCTAGTCTCTGAGAATGACCCCGTTGTGTTTAACGTTGTCTACTCACGTAAAAAACCCACCCACATCAATCACAGTTTTGAAACCCTTTAAAGCCTACTTAAAACTATTTGTTATGCAGGTGGGAGAACCCTAACTTACTCAGCAGTTCCTTGTTGAGAAGCCTTTCCCTGTGCTTGATCATCAAACTAAGCTGGTCACAGAGAGGCAGCTAAAGTCATAGATGATACTAAGCTGTAGAAACCTAGATTGAGGATACAAGGTGAAAAAAGGCTTCAAGACTAAAAAGGAAGCAGGGAATTAAAAAAGCATAAATTATGATGGAGGAGCAGAAAAGATGTGAGAGAGGGCAGAAGACCAGATCACAGGGCTAGGTACAAAGTGAAACTGAGGTTAAAAGGCAGTGAAAAAAGGGCTGAAGAAAACAGGCAAAGACAAGTCTTTCAAGAAAACTTGCTTTGAATATTCAAATGTTCCTGATTTGTCCACACCTGTGGCTACTCCTGCCTTTTAGGGTCACATGCCTTCCTGCAGCTCTTTTATCAAGATGACTATTCTCTTAAGATCACAGTGACGTGCACTATGGTATATTAAAGCATGAAGCAAAGGATACTCTACACTCTAAGTTGCAATAGATTTCCAAATCAAAAAGCAAAATCTCAAGTTTTATGTTAACACCCCTAATTACACAAATCCAGTCAGACTGAAGTCCCTCCCTTTTCTTCTTGCTGTGGTTATTAGGCATATGTTTGGGGTTATTTTTCATTCTGAGGAGATTGACTGTAATTAATGTAATTTTGGTCAAGAGTTAAAGACTTCTTGAAGAACTGTTGCAGCTTTTCTTCAAGACATTCATATTCTAGATTAACCTGATCCCTAAAATCTCATTTCATTCCCTATGAGGCCAACTGGCTACACCTGTAGTCACAGTACAAGAGAATTTATATTGTAGGAGTTGCCCATATTTCTACTTAGTGGAAATGTTTTTCAAAATTATATAATATGAGTAAACCAAGACTATGATAAGCATTAAAGAAGTCATACTTTGGGCTCGACAGTTTAAAAAATCTATAGATCACAGAGCACAACAAATGCTGCCAACTATCTTAAAGCTAAATTGATGGCCTAGAAATTTGTCATTATGCAGATTATGAAAATTTTGGTTTCAATATCCCAAAACAAGACAACATACAGATTGTTCAATACCAAACTGACACGGAGTAGAGAAGTGAGAAAAAATGTGAATTCATTTACAGATTTATTTTTTGTGTGTAATAGGGAGTGTAAAACAGCAAGAGCCCAGTTGCCTAGCTGTCACTTGCCTTCAGGGTTCAATCAAACACTGCCAGTGAATCAATAGCCTGGGAAGACTTTTTTTTTTATATAGCTGGAGCTTAACATGAGGCCGCAAGTGCCCCAGGTGCCAGAGTCATCTGTTCATTAGTGACTTTTCACAATAAACAATTGTGGTCCCACAACATGACAACAGTAACTTACCAGAGATGAGTAAGAAAAACAGTGAAAGCCCCAAATCCAGAACTCTGAAGAAGACCTCTGAGAAAGTCCTATAAATCCTAAGAAACACTAGTCAAGAGTATGGCAACAGGAGTAAATAGTGCAGTAAAAGCCTATTATGTTATTCACTTGCAGCCTAGGTGATCTATTTTATAAAGAATTTCCTCAAATTTCTTTTCATTAAAAACAGAGTGGTATCAATTCTTACATCACCCTGTGTGCTTCAGGCAGAGATTTAACTTTTACATTGTTGCTTTGTACTTCTTTTTTCCCTTTTCTTAATCCAAAGCCTAAGATGATCTGAAGGATGGATTCCAACGGGTGCTGTGTTGCTAATTTATGAAATCTGTGCCTTTTAGAGATTATTTTGTTGAAATTAGTGTAAGCACTGGTGATGCAAGATAAGAAGAAAGAGCATTAAACTGCTTATGAATTTCTTCTGAAGTCTGAAAATCCTATTTAGAGACCAACTTTAACATGATTTAAGACTTCCAGCAGTGTTTCTGGAAGCATAAATAAATAAAGCTTGAAGTTGTGAGAGTGGGTGTAGCCCAGCTTCCCATTTCTTGTGGGAAGTGTGGAATGTAAAACTGAAATTCAGATTTGACTGAATTTAAGGCTCTGGTGCTTGGCATTTGCTGCCTGTGTGACAACATCATGACCACACTTTAAAAGGACATACTAAAAGAGAGAAAAGTAGAATCTTTAGAAGTGTTCTGCTGTAGGGTTGAGTTTGCCTCTTTATTAACTATTAAATAACCAATAAATAATCATCCTGAGTTTTGCTGTTAAAATAAATATATTTTTTTTTAATTTTTTGTTACTTTTTCAGTAAAACAACCAAGTATCAGCTAAGCATTTTCTAGATCCTTTTGTGTTCATCTAATGTGAATTATATATTCTGGACAGCCTGCTCCGCCTGATATCCCCAGGTATCTCTGAACGGGACTTTATGAACCAGTTCTATTATACAAGTAGTAAGCAAATGGTAACTAGTACTAAAAAGGCTGGATACAAATCCTATTTATTACTAAATATTGCAGTATAAAAGGGTTGACCTTTTCTTCTTTGATAATTCTGTTATTTTATGACGGGCAGGAAAAAAAGCTGTTTTATCTTCCTATTGAGCAGGTACTTTTTAGAAAAATCTATTTAAGAAATGTGGGGAAAACCTGACTGTTGAATCTTTCACCTTTTTTTTTTCTTTCCTATTTTTCTTTAGTGTCTCTACTGGTTTCAGAAAATTTCAGCATAAGTCAAATTTCAGGGTTTCTCCTGTGCACATAATCATAGTACAAGTGAATCCTGTGTTCCGTCGTGTCTGTTGTTAGATTGTTCATTACAATGGTTTGTCTTACCCAGGGAAGAGGTTGAAGTTTTAGCCACTATTTACATTGGACACACTTCAGGAACATTTTAAACATGTGTTTCATTTTAAGAATGAGAATAAAGAAGGCCCAGATGTCCTTCTCAATCCAAGATACTTTCATTAACTTCATCATTTTTTTCCATTGAGATTTGAAAGGCTCTATTGGGTAAAACTTCAGCTAGAAGTGTAAGGGTATGTACAGTGATGATATTTCAGAGCAGTCTAACCTCTCAGGCGTTTCAGCAAGATTTTATCAGTTTCAGTAACTATGGAATTTCTGAAACAGGGAACACTTTTATTTATCCCACAACATAGACCAATCCTTAGGTTAAAGCATTTATCTTGAGACATCACCACTTTAATGGGTATTATTTGCTGTTTTGAGCAAAAAGCATTTACTTTTCCAACTATTTATATACTTTGAAAAGTCCTCAGTATGATACAGAAGATATCTTCCAATCCCCAAATTTTAGGGGTGTAGCAAGAGTATCTTGCTGAATTCTCTTTGTGACATTTAAGGGAAAAGTAATAAAATATTGGGGTTTTTTTATAAAATTCTGAATAGAGGAATATAAGAAGAGATGGCCGGGTTCAGAGCAGACCATTTAGCCAGTATTCTGTCTTGAAGAGCATGCATGTCCTTCAATAAGAGTGGTAGTTATGGGATGTGGGGCAAGCATGCATAATTCATCTCTAATTTCTCAGCCTCCATGCATTTTCATCTCAGGAGATTTTCTGAACTTGATGCTGGTTTTTTTTTTTTTTTTACTAACTTCCATTACATATTTTAATAGAGTTGAAAAATAAAAATTGTCACCCCATGTTGGGTTTAAGTGACAAAGTTTTAGTAGCAGAGGGACTTCACCGCTGACTACTATGAGAGGAAATCAGGAGCTGCGCCCATGTCAAACAAATCCAGTCACGGCTGGCTCCAAAACAGATCCACTGCTGCCCAAAGCTGAGCCCATCGGGGATGCTGGTGGTGTCTCTGCCATTAGTATATAACATATATATAACATGTGCAATGTTATTACTATTTAGCATTTTAAAAAGGGTAAAAACTGCTGTGCAGCAGTTGTAAGAGAGAGGAGCATAATGGTTTTGGCTGAAATAAAGTTTGTTTCCTTCACGGTAGCATGCATAGCACTGGGTTTTGGCTTTGTGCTGAAAGCAGTATTGATAATTTAGGGATGGTTTTGTTACTGTTGACAGGGCTTACACAGCATCAAGGCCTTTTCTGCTCCTCACCCCAGTTGGAAAGGGTCACAGCCATGACAGATGACCTCAATTGACCCAAGGCATATTCCACACTACATGGCATTATGTTCAGCATATAAAGTTAGGGGAAGGAGAAGGAAGGAGGGAATATTCGGAGTGAGGGCATTTTTCTTCCCAAGCTACCGTTATGCATGATGGAGCCCTGCTTTCCTGAGGGTTGCCTGCCAATGGTAAGTAGTGAAATGTTTTGCTTTGCTTGCATGTGCAGTTTATGCTTTACCTATTAAACAGTCTTTATGTCGACCCACAAGTTTTTTTCACTTTTACTCTTGCAGTTCTCTCCTTTTAGACACCAGGTTCAGAAGAACAAGGGGGAAGAAGTGCTCCAGGTGCCAGAGTGGAAATTCCACATAGATCATGAACAAGACCAGTTTGTTCCCCTGCAGCCCATGGATAATCATGTCAGAACAAATATCTGCGTAGCTTTTGGAGGACCCTGTGCTGCAGTAGATGGATATTCCCTGAAGAAATGCAGTACTTGAAAAGAGTCTGTGTCAGATTGATCCCCTCTAGATCAGGAACAGTGTGATAAAGGAGAGGCAGTGTCTTATGAAATTACTGTAACTCCCACTGCTCATGCCCCTGTGCTGCTTGAGGAAGGGAGGAGACAGGGGAGATGGGAGTGAGGGAATGAAGAACAATGGGAACAAGGGGAAGTGGGGGTCATAGGAAGTGTCTTTACTTTTGATTTGTTTCTCACTAGCCTGCTCTATTTTTAATTGGCAATAAATTAAATTTCTCTTCCCCAAGTTGAGTCTATTTTTTCCATGATGGTAATTGATAAGTGATTTCCGTGTCCTTATCTTGACTCATGAACTTTTTCGTCTTATTTTCTCCCCGTTTTGCTGAGGAAGTGTAGTCAGAGAGCAGCTGAGTGGGCATTTCGTGGCCAGCCAAGGTTGAACCACCACAACCTCACTTTTCTTTTCTTAGATGAAATAAGCTCACACCCATCATTATTTTATTGTGGGTTGTTATCAATGTTTTCTGACCTTTTCTTTTTTTCTTACTCCACACTAACTCCTAAAGTGTCTGGCTTTTGACTTCGAGTTTTTCCTGAGCTGATGAACCTCTGGGATTTGCACATTCATATTGCTGATGCATCCGAGGATTAGATTTGCTGTCTTCAGCGCATCCTTACTTTCTGTTTGTGGATTAATATAACTTCAGGTTCTTCTTTCCCCAGCCAGTTGATATGTACCAGCTCAAGGTGTTGGTGTTAAAACATTATCTGAACCCTGAGAAATCTAGGTTGAATTTCAGTTTTACTACAAATCTTGCTGTCTGAACTGGACAAATGTTCCCATCTGACTGACCTTTCTGCCTCAGTTCCCCTCTTACATCTCTCAATTTATTATGTTCATTTCAATTGCAAGCTTTTCAAGTTGGAACTCATTGTGTATATGCAATATTGTGTATATGCCTGTGATTTAAGTTGGGTTCAGTACTACCAATAAAAATAAATCACGTCATATTGGCTTTCTTGACATTCAGTGAAAATGCTGGTATTTCTGCTGTTGATGGCTGAGAATGATAAATAAAGGGACATACACCTGTGAAATAATACCTTTTCACCATGCAAAAACACAGAACTATTTTGCATTGTATGTAGGATGTGCATCTCTAGAACAATATTAAAAAAAAAAAAAAAAGTAGCATAATGTTTTATTTAGTTTAGTTTAGCCAGGAAGTAAATGAGAGATGATAGAGGTAACTTCGGCTCGGCAGAATACTTCACATCTTCAAAGTGCTATGTGAGCTATAACTAATTAAACCTCACAGTGGGGAAAATATTTTTTGTTGGAAGCAAACCAAGAGTATTTAGATATGAATTAGATCAGAAGAAAAACAAATCACAGGTCAGATCGTTCTAACAAATATCTCATTTCCCCCCCCCCCCCCCCCCCCAGTTTGGCTGTTTGACAAAAACATTTTTAATGGATGAAAAAATATCTGTGTCATTTTAACATTTTCTGAATCTAAAGTTTTGATTGAAAAGTCCTATTTTTCTCACAATTTAAAATAAACTCTGCACAAATTCTTGTCCATACATTAAGATGTTAAAATGCAAAAGGTAATAGTGCGTGTCTTAACGTAGGTCTAAAGATTCATTCTGCAAATGGCAACTCAGTCCATATCATGTTAGCTTCATCAGTATAGACCTGAAAACCAAGTTCCCATTGACTTTATAAGAACTTAGCAGCAGCAAGATGAAAGGTCTCACTTGCATAGGAAAATGTGTAACTTTATACATAGACGAGGTAAAAACAATTTCAAATTTAGATTTTGTAAGAGCAAGAAAAGGACCAGAGGCAGCTGCACATTTAATAGACAAAATTAGTTTAGGGTTGAGCCTTTTGAAGATAAGTAAAGCTTCTGTTTTAAACAATTACCTGAATGTTGAGCAGCAACTTGTGCTGGATAGTATCAGGTTTTCCTCATATGTCTGTTCAAGGAAATATAGGATCTTGGACGGTCTTTGCTAGAATGACTGTAGTCTGTGCAGTAAAAGTTAGTCAAGGTCTAACTAACCAGAAAGGCTTCAGTCCTGAAAATTTAAGTTCATACCATACATATGGTGGCTCGTGTAACAGAAATGCCCTTTTTATTAAAAATCTAGAAACAAATTGAGTAGCATGCTTTCAAGTGCAAATAATTTTCATATTTTTTATTGATAGTTGTACAGATTTATTAATAGAAGGAACTGAAACTACTTTCTACTATTCAGAGTATTCTGTAAAGTACAACCGGGCGTTGATTTTATTATTTTGCACTTTAAGGTTCCTTTGGATCATTAGGAGAAATGGTTGTCTCCTAGTCTTTTGAGGGTTTTGCCTCATCAATACCTCCTCAAAATGCAGCCTTTAGCTTCAAACCTGTTATTTCCATCCCCAAATGATCATTTTAATGAAAAATAATTCTTTACTAATGTTGCCTAACATTTAACATTTTTCCAATATTTCAAATGTCAGAGCTATACTAGAAAAGAGCAGTTCTCCCATTGTGAAATATAGACAGTAGCAACAGCAAATACAAGATTCTTCTAAATATGCAATTTAAAAAAAATAAAAAAACCAAAAACCAATGTTCTTTTGAAAAACTTTCTTTGCAGGAACTTTTCCAGAACATTTTACTAGCGTGTTTTGTTTCTGTCACATGAAGTATAATGACAATATCTGAGAAGTAAGAAACCTATTTGGCACAAATTTTAAAATATCTTCTGAACAGTCTATGTAAGAAGTGAGATAACAGATAGCTATGGACAGAAAATTGAAGATATAAGATCAATCAGCATGACAGGTTAACAGCTTTTCTGCAAGTCATGGAAAAGAGTAGATAGGGGGAAGAATTTTTCCAAAGAGAGCAATGTGATATTTTAGAGATTTCTCAATCACAAAGGGCAGAAACAGAAAAGACTGGAAAGTATTTGTTCAGACCCTGGGGAAAAAAAAAATCATATTATGGGGGCTAACATCTGGTTTTCAGTCACAAGACACAAAATTTTGACATTCGACACGAATGTAGTGTGATGGAATATTCATAAAAAGTATTTCCCAGAATGTTTTTTGCCATAATTTTTTTTAAGGTACATTAAAGAATAATATAGAATATTTACTTTTGAAGCAGCTTTCTTGTGATGATCTTGTAGGTTTTCATGGAACATTTTGCTTTCTGTGGA